>NC_056733.1:764641971-764704471 GCF_019279795.1 Protopterus annectens
TCCCGGAAGAAAAAGAACACAAACAGCTGATTGGAGGTTCTGATGTTCTTGGTTTTATCTAGGTAGTATCTCAGTTACCTGTGTGTATCTATGGAATAAAAAACTTCTCTTTCTTGTTCTGGGAATTACGGAAGAAAACAGGAAGTTGGATAGTTAGTTTTAAACAGAACCCACTTACTACTTTTGGCATAAATTTGTGGTTGGTTTTAAGACCGACCCTGTACTTACAAAATACTAAAAAGGGATCCCAACACATTAGCACATGTGGTGAAGAATTCCTCCTAGCTTAAGTGATGGCCAGAAGTAAAGTTATTTTCCATGTTAGACATTTAAGGTGGGCTGAGGCAGCAGGAATAAAAAGGGGGCTACACCAACCTTTCCAGGTCATAACTCAAATCCTGTGGAAGAGCAACCTACTGTCTGAATGGTCTCAGATGACAGACTTCCATGACAAAGTTTATAACAGTCTACAGGGATGGCAGGGTGTTCTACAGCCATCTAGACTGAAACTGCTGAGAGAGGTACCTTTACAGAAGTATGTGGCAGGTCTGAACTGAACAGTTCATTTAAGTATTGCAGAGTCATGGACACTAGTGCTATGCTAAGGTCATCATCCTTTCTGTGGCACCAGAGGGAAAACCTCTCCAACTTGGCTAAGTGGAATTTCCTTGTCGCAGGGTTCCTAGCCTCCTTAATATGTTCACCATATTCTTTGACAGCCTGTGTTCAAACAGCAGGAGAATTAATCATCTAGAGTAGACAATGAGGTGTAGTGTCTTCAAGCTGGTGTGTATCAAGAGTCCCCATGTCCCAAGTTAGAAGGTGCATTTGCAAAGGTAACACAAGAAGTTTCACTTGGAACATCTGAATAAGGAGGCAGAACCAATGATGTCTGGATCAAAACGATGCTATTAAAGTGATTTGCTAACATTCAAAAACTTACCTTAGCGCCACAGGATGCACTGCCTAAACTGCTAAGCAGTACTTTCCCCCATCTTGGAACATTTCCATCATCTCCTTCATATATACAATTAATTTTATAATACGAGGTTTCCTTGCAATGATGTCACCGAAGAAAAAGAGGGTACAGTAACCTTAGTGACATTAACACAGGCCAACCGTCTGTTGTGTCGACAGACTTTAATGGCGGCACTACTACTCATGCAAATGTGCCCCACTGAAGTCTATGGACATACCAGATGGTAACCTGTAGCAACTGGAGAAACTGCATTTTTGGGCCGTGGTATAATAAACAGTTTACAAAGCTTTTTATTAAACAAACAGACCACAAAATATAGAAAGGCAAACAGGAAAATAAATAGTGGCACTTGACTCATCAAATATTGTGATGTAGAATCACCAGCAAATCATTGGTCCCATCCTCCCCCCATCACCCCCAGAAGAAGGAAAACTGGAGGGAATGTATGTTGAAAGAGAACGCTTCATCTGTAGGCAAAGGCATACACTGTTCTTTGTGTGATGCTCTGCTGGAATTGTTTACTGCTTGGACACGCAAACAGGTTTATTTCTGGGGAATCCCAACTGTGGACAACTAGGAAAGAAACACCCAAGAGTAACATCCATTTTAGTGGATCTAAAGCTGATCTGCTTAGTTGGTCTGCTGCGAAGATCAACAGGATGGGATATAGACTGCCCTTAAGGTCATCTGGGATTGAACAGCTACTTCTCAGGTAGTCATGGTCAACCTATGCAAGGGGTAAAAATAGGTTCCCCCTTGTTTGTTGCTGTATCACAATACAGTATTGCTGTCTGTCACCTGCAAAGCACCTTTCTTTTAGATGGACTTGAAAGTTCTGAGTGGATGAACCAGGGCCATCATCTCTTTTATATTTATATGCTTCCTTCTTTAAGCTGTGCCCCATAGCTCTTGAGCTTTGAGATCTCCTGAATGTGTCCCAAAGTCTGAAGCATCCGTGGTTAGTGCCAGATTGTGGGGTTCCTGTTTGAAGTGCACCCCTTGGTTCAGTCTGATCTATTGCAGTTCTTTGGATATATGACAGCACAGGAATGATCTTCTCCAAGGACAGTGAATGTTAGCTCATGGTACATCTTATTTGCCACTGGAGTTTTCCTGCATGCAGAGTGGCCAAGGGCCATTAATTAGAATTTTAACAGGACATATATAAACACATGTGCCCTCAGGAATTCCCTGGTTGCAGCTATTTCTGTAGAAATTTCCACTGGATGTATTGGACAGCGTTTTTACCTTGTTTGGGGGAAGCAAGCTCTCTGGGTACTGGAATCTGGTAAGGACCCAAAAACACACTTTCTTGAAAGGAGTAAGATTTGACATATAGATGTTGATGGAAAACTCCATGTTTTGAAAGCAGTCCTTGGTTAATTGCAGATCCCTCTCCACCTCCTCCTGGTATTTTGCTTGAATGAGGCAGTTGTCTTTGGTCCTGTAATAAGCAAATACTGGAGCCAAGCACATTATAAAAACCATGGCTGCAGTAGCCAGTCAAAAAGACAATGAGCTAAACTGAAAGCAGGAGCGCCAGCCCCATCCCCCATCTTTAAGCTGAGAAAGAATTTCTGGTTCTACTATTTGGTAAGCAAAGACAGCATCCTTGAAATCCAGGGTAAACATTACAGTTTGAAGAAATAACCGTGTTAAGGGGGCTTAAAACAGCAGCATTTTGAACTTCAGAACCTTGAGATAGACGTAGCCTTGATAAGTTAGGGATTAGCCTCCACAGACCCTTATTTCTGGCCATTAGAAAATGTTTTGAGCAGATGCCTTTGTTTTGTCCCTGTTTTCATAGTTTCATAGTTTAGTACTAGGTTATCTGCCCTGGAGCATTTGTAAGCCTAGCCATAGTGATGTGGCTTTTGCCACCCCATGAAATGGTACAAAAATGCACAGAATAGATTTAGAATACTGTGCCTTTGTCTAGAAGTGACACAGATGTGACCCCTGGGGTAAACTTACGATCTCCCATCCACTCATCAAGATTTCTCTTGAAGAGAGTCAGTGAGGGGCTCTGCCTAACATGAACTGGGATCTTGTTCCAGAGCATGGGAAGCCTCTTGGTTATGAATCTATCCCTCCAGCATGTCCTAGTCATACTTGTACCGAGGTTTAAGTCTTTAGCTCTCGTGGTTCTGATGGATTTGGATTTTTTGAGGTGGAGCATGTCCATCAGTTCCTGATTGGACATGGCCTTGTACGTCAGGCATAGATCACCTCTGAGCAGGCGGTATGCTACTGAACAGAGCTGGAGTTTCTTTAGTCTGGCAGAATAAGACATGTTGGAGACCCTTGATCCTCTTGGTGAGGTACTTTTGTGGTCTCTCTAGCTGTTGCAAATACCGGGTGAGGTACATACCAAATGGGTTATTATACTCAATCATGGGTCTGATGAGGGAGGAGTATAGGGGTACAATGACATCCTTGGATCTGGATGTGAATCCCTTCATGATAAGGTGTGCAAGGTAGAATGTTTTTCTAACCACTTTGGAAACGTGGGTGTCAAATGAGAGGTCGCTGTCGACTTGGGTCCCTAGGTCTCTGATTACTTTTTCCGTACTCAGTGGGTTGCTGTCTATGTGATAATTTGTGGGTACTTTGTTTTTCCCAAAGGGGATGACTATACATTTTTTGGCATTTAGTTTAAGGCCATGACTCCGGCACCAGTTGTCTGTTTCTGTGAGGCCTTTTTGTAGGATGTATGTGTCCGCTGGTGTATTGACTATGGCGCCTAGTTTGCAGTCATCTGTGAACTTTATCAGCAACAACCCTCCCATGTTTGCTTTAACATCTGAGAAATAAATGCCGAAGAAGAGGGGTCCTAGGACAGATCCCTGTGGGACACCACTTGTGACTGGCTTTGAGTCTGACATTGCTCCAGCAATTTTAACTTTATGGGTTCTGTCCTTTAGCCAGTTTGCAACCCATCTAGTGACATAAGGGTTTATGTTTAAGCTGTTGAGCTTATCTATGATGCCTGAGTGGGGTATTGTGTCGAAGGCCTTAGCCAAGTCCAGGTAGGCTGTATGGACTGCTTTGCCCTCATCAATGGCTCTAGTGACTGTTTCTAAAAAGTCAACCAGGTTCAAAAGGCAGGATCTGCCCTTCACAAAGCCAAACTGGGTGGGGTCAAGTGTCTGTAGGTCCCCAATGTCTCTGTTTATGAGTTCCATAATGATTCTTTCCATAGCTTTGCAGACCAGGCTGGTTAAGCTTATGGGGCGGTAGTTCCCAGGGTCTGTAGAGGTACCTCCTTTGTGGAGTGGGACCACTGTTGCTGTACGCCAGTGTTCAGGTACATATCCTGTAGTAAGGCTAAGGTTAAATAGCATTTTTATGTGCGGGTTTAGCTCCTCTTGGAGTTCACGTAGCATGCAACCCGGGATACCGTCAGGTCCCATTGATGCTGTGTTTTTAGCTTTGTTGAGGGCGGCTCTCACTTGAACATCTGAGATGACAGGGAGATTACATTTAGCTGGGATAAATATTTCTTCTTTTGGGGGTGAGGGAGGGGAGAAATTTGCACTGAACCTGTCAGCCAGAATGTTGGCAATATCTGTGGGTTCAGTGTATTTTTTGTTGTTGTGAACTAACTCTGAGCATATCTGAGGGTTTCCACCAGGTTTCTAACATAGCTGAAGAAGGCTTTGTGGTTATCTTTAGTGTCCTTAGTGATTTTTCTCTCAAAGTTGGCCTTGGATGTTTTTATAAGAGAACGTAGTTTTCTGCTAGTGTTGATCAGAGATGTCTTCCCTTTATGGGATTTTGCTCTGTCGTGCAGTAGCTTCCTTCTTTTGTTATACAATTTGTTAATGGCTGAGGTCCACCAGACAGGACGCTTGCCTTTGGTGGAGAGGGACTTGGATTTATTTGGGATTGCATGATCCATGCATTCTTGGAGATGTCCATAGAAAGCATTTGTGAAGGATTTGGCATTGTGGGATGTGGTATCCACTGGCCCAGTGGGCTTAAAGGATACCATCTCAGTCTTAGGAAGAGTGAAGTCTGCTTTTGAGAAGTTTTTCACTGTGGTCTTTTGTGCTGGGGGTGGAGGTGGGATATGTATACCCAGGGTGATTAGTTTGTGGTCAGATCTCATTAGTGAGGGGTATACCTCCGGTGAGGAGCATTTTGTCCCCATGTTTGTGATGATCAGGTCTAGTATATTATCTCCCCTAGTGGGAGAGGTGACTAGTTGTTCCAGTGCATTTGAATATATGAATTCCAGGAACCTTTGGGCTAGGGTGTTAGGGCTAGAATAATGTACCCAATCTATGTTTGGGTAGTTGAAGTCTCCCAGTATGATGGTATTTTGTGATACATTCATATCCTTCCAATGTCTTCAGGAAGGCTGAGTGGCGTTCCTGAGATTGGGGGGGTGGTCTGTAACATGCTACCAGTTGTATAGCAGTTTTGCCTATGGTTAGTTGCACCTGTATGGTCTCCGATGCTTCATGTGTTGCTACTAACCTGGAGGTGTGGGTGTCCTTGATGAATATGGACACTCCCCCTCCCTTTGTGGTTCGGCCCGGGTTTTGGGGCCGAAAAGCATGATATGAGGTATAGCCTGGTAGCGCTGGGGTGCTCTCAGGAGCCTTGAACCAGGTTTCAGTTACTGCACAGACGTCAATGTTCTCCATACTGAGGAGTGCATTGAGTGCCTGCATCTTGAGATTTAGACTTCTGGCGTTGAGCAGCATTACCCTTAGTTTTTTCCATTTTTGTTTTCTAAGGAGGTGGGTTTGTCTTTTGAGCCTTGCCTAAAAAAGGCACTATGGGGGTGGCAGGAGCCTTGGCCAATATCCGGAAGCCCAGTGGTGACAGGTGCAAGCCGTCCCTTGCGAAGCAGCGTGGCTTGTCCAACATGTCATCCCAGGCAGACAGACATTGGATCCCCTTAGAATGACACCAGTACTTGAGCCAATTATTAAAGCTGATCATCTTGTCTTTGTATTGTGGCATCATTCTTGGTGAGGGCAAGATGCTGCTCAGGGTCAGGGTCATACCAGCCTGGGCTACATAATCAGAGAGCTCCTCTATGTCTCTTTTCATGTAGTCCAGGGAGGTATGTCTCAGGTCATTCACGCCAGCATGGACAATGACGGAGTCATATTTGTACTTGCTTTGGAGTGACCTGAGTGCGTGTGTTATGTGGTGGATCCTAGCTCCCGATAGGCAGCTCACAGTCACCCTCTCCTTGTTCAGCCTGGTAAGAAGGACATCAGTGCGTCTGACTATAGAGTCACCTATTACTAGTGTATCAGGCATGGTGTTTGGCCTTAAGGGCTGTGATTGATTGACACACTGATTTATTGAAGTATGTGTTGCATGTGTTTTGTTTTGAGGTGGTGGATTTTTGGATGTCTGCTTTGGGAGCCTCTGTTGTTTTGGTAAGTTTTTTATTAGAGCCTCTGAGTATGTCTTTGTGTTTTGATGTGTTTGGTTTGCAGTTGTGGTAGGTCTATGTGGGACTGGGGTTGTTGTGTGTGTGGTTACCATCTCCTCCTGTCTGGTCATGCCAGCCCTGAGTTGAGAGAGTTCAGCCTCCAGTTTGGCTATATAGTTGCATCTCTCACATGTATTTGTGTTTGTTGGGTGGAGGAGAGGGTTGTCTGTGTACGAGACAATTGTAGCATCGTCTCAAATTCCCAGATTAACCAGCTGAACTGGACAGGACGCCAGTAATCTACCACTCGACATGCTAGAACAGTATAAGGGAGTGCTGTGCCTTTAAGGAAAGTGGATATTCACAGGGGTGGTAGGTGGATGTAGTGCTTACTTAGTATGAGAGTGCTTACTTAGTAGAGAAGTTTTGAGAACAAGTGCAAGGCTTATAATATAGCGAGTAGTCTGATTATACTAAGAGTAGAGCTTCCTTAAGGGAAAATTTGAAGAGCAGACTTTGCGGAGCCAGAAGAAGTTTAACCTTGTTTAACCGGCGCTGTCCTATGCGCACAACCGCGCAAAAACGCCCAGAGGCGGATTTTAAACAGGGAACTTCAAAAGAGCTAGAAATGGTCCAAAACAACCAATTACTACAGCTCTTGTGCTGAGGTCACTTCCTACAGGGACCTAGGACCATATGGGCTCTAGGACCATAGTTGTAAAAGCTTTTGTAATAAAATGATATAAGATATACTTGGTTCCTTCATACACATAGAATTCCTGACATATTTGGTTTTCTTAGGAACTGTCGTTTACAGCACTGGGCTGTTATCAGTCATTTGTCTTATGTGACACCCTTCCTATTACCTTTAGGATAGGAGGGTTGGGTAAGGGACAAGGTTAGGGAGAGGACTTTGGAGGAAGGGAGAGAAGTTCCATATAGTCATGGCTGCTCCTAGGGCATATAGGGTCTGAAGTTTCCAAAGTACCCCCTTCTGGTCTTCCTGCCATCTTTTCTATTATTGACTATTCTTACCTCTGGTTTGCTTACCCTTTCCTTACCTGTGGTAGTATGACCTAAACTGAGATCATTAATTCCAATCATACCTACAGGCTGCACATGCACTGCACTTTTTTAAAACCTCACCAGTTAGATTCCCAAAGAGCAGATCTTTATCCAAGGCAGTGGAGCTGCACTTTGGCATAATCCGGAAAAGGCTGTAGAATCCACCAGGCATGCCACCTGATAACTGACCCTACAGCTGCCACCCCGATGCTGCATCCACAGCATAATATCCACAAATGATGAAGAGTTTAGCCACCTGACTGACTGTCTGGATGAGGTTTAATAATTTTGCCCACAGAATCCCATCAGACACCTCCCACATATTCTCCTTCATCTGGTCTAAAAGATCAATGCAAAACCTGGTCAGACATTTAACTGCTCTGAAGGCCAGAGTGGCAACTGTGTACACCTTCTTCTTATACTGGTCCAATATTCTGCTTTCTTTCTCACTGGGAAGAGTACAGGGAGTGCATACCACTTCTGACCCCTTCTCTGGAGCCACAGACCCTACCACCGGATCTGCCATAATGGTTTTGTACAGGAACATGTGGGACTACTGGATCCTACAGAAAGTACAGTTGTGTACACTTACCATAAATGTAGATGTTTGAGTGTATTCACTGTTGCGGTCATCACATTTTGGTTATCTGCTTGCAGTAGCCCTTAGTCGGCCTGATTATCAAAGTTTTGGGTCCTGCGTTGGCTGCTGTCTCATCTTCCATGACGTAAGGTAGTCAGGGGCATAAAGCATGCAGCCAACACCATTACATCAGTTTTTCTTGCCCCAGATGTCAGGTGCCTCCCACCTATTTTCATTTAAAATGTATAATTTTTCTTGTATTTTCATGCTTTTAAACGAAAATAGGTGGGGGGGGGCTTTGCCCCCCACACCCCCCCTAACTAGATATAACAACTCCAGGGTTGCACAACATTGGGGAGGGGGGCAAATCCCTGTTAAGTGCCTTGAATACTGGTTGTCGACCAAATGAATTTCGATCAAATGGTCTGTTGAACATATGAAGTAGACCCATATATATATATATATATATATATATATATATATATATATATATATATACATACATACAAGGTTATACCTCCAACAAAAAAGCAAATACACCAAAAAGCTTTTAAGTATAGTAGAGGAGAATAGAGGTATAGCCAAAAGAAGTCAGGGTAACCAGGACTGCAACAGTGAATACACTTGAACATCTACATTTATGGTAAGTGTACACAACTGTACTATGTTCTTCACGTTTCACTGTTGCAGTCATTACATTTAGTTAGATTCCCAAAGCTAAGGATGGGATGAGGAATTTAGATAGCATTAGGACCAGCTATAAGGCCCTGCAAGACTGCAGTGGCAAAGCCAGCTCTGGATTTAGAGAAAATTGGCAAATGGTAATGCTTGGTGAAAGTATGTACAGAACTCCAGGTAGCAGCTTCTAGGATGTCTCTGGTAGGGACACCTCTGAGAAAGGCTGTAGAAGTAGATGCAGCCCTGGTTGAATGGGGTCTAATCCCCTGTGGGACAGGTGCTTATAGCAGAAATGAATGCAATAGCCTACCCATTTAGAAATGGTTTGCTTTGAAATAGTCTTCCCCTCTGCCCCTGCAGCAAATGCCACCAGCAGTTGTTCAGATTTCCTTTGAGGTTTAGTCCTGTCCAAGTAAAATCTAAGTTGTCTGTGCACATCTAAGGAGTGCAGTATCCATTCCCCTTTGTTCTGTGGATTAGAAAAGAAGGTTGGCAAATGAACGGACTGATTAAGAGCCACACTGGATACCACTTTGGGCATGAAAGAGGGATTTGTCCTGAGGGATGCCCTGTCTGCATGAAAGATGATGAAAGGCTCCACTGCCATAAGGGCCTGTATTTCAGATACCCTTCTTGCTGAAGTGATTGCTAAAAGGAAAGCTGTTTTCCAAGAAAGGAATTTTAGCTCTGCAGTTGCAGCTGGCTCAAAATTAAGATTCCAGGTTGGAGTTAGGGCTCTCTTGGGTGGTCTTAAGTTATTGGCCCCTCTGAGGAACTGCATGAGCAGTGGGTGAGAAAAGAGGGGTGGTTCTGTGCTGTAATGAGCTTAAATAGCTGAAGCGTGAATTTTGATGGAGGAAAAGGAAAGGCCCTTGTGAAGCATCTCAGTTAAGTATTGAAGAATCTGAGGTAAATTGGGCGCTGCTGCGACCATACCTTGAGTTTGGTTCCAGGCACAGAATTTATTCCATTTTTCAGCATAAGATTTTCTAGTACTAGGCCTACTTGCCTCCAAAATGACATCCAACACTTGTTTACTGAGGGATGGTAACAGAGAGATTATGTAATTAGCCAGGCTGCCAGGTTGATAGGTAGGTACTAGGCTATTGGCCCTAGGGCCTATATAAGCCTAGCCAAACGGTACCCTGGCTTTTGTCACCCAAGAAAATTATTCAGGGCTTGAAGCTGGGGGTGCAGAATCTGGCTCTCCTGCTGAGACAGTAGGGTAGGGCCAGCTGTGACACACTGCACAAGAGAGGGTACCAGTATTGGCGTGGCCAGTCTAATGCAATCAATATCATCCTTGGTTTGTCCTGTTTGATCTTTAGTAGTACTTTGGAGAGGAGAGGCAGAAGAGGAAAGCCATAAACTGCTAGATTTTTCCAGCTGAAGGACAAAGCATCCACTTTCTATGCTTGTTTGTGGGGAGTCCTTGTGCAGAATTTATCCAACTGGTAGTTCTGAGGGGAGGTAAACAGGTCTATATCTGGGATCCCCCATTTGTTGATCAACATGTTGAAAATCTTTGGTTCCAGTTTACACTCGTGTGGGTCCATGAGATTTCTGCTTAGTTCGTCTGCCAGTGTATTTAGTTTTCCTGGCAGGAATTGAACCTGTAGATGCACTTGGTAGCTCAAGGCTGTGTTCCACAGAGCCATGGCTAGTCTGCAGAGGGGCTAAGAATGGGTACCCCCCATTTATGTACCACATAACAATGGTGTTGTCCATCTTTACCATTAATTGTCCTGGAAGAATGTGGTCCTTGAAGGCTGTCGGAGCATTCTGTACAGCTAACATTTCTTTTTGATTGATATGCAGGTGCATTTGACTTGGGTTCCATTTGCCCTGAATGCACTTGCCTGCCAGGTGAGCCCCCCATGCATAGTCTGATGCATCTGTTGTTAGGGTTTGGGCGGCAGGGGGTAGAGTGAATGGTAGCCCCTTGTTCTGGTGGCAGGCCTCTGCCCACCAATGTAATTCTAACCATAGGCAAGGTATGATAGGAATCATTGCTTCTAGATCCTGAGAATGTTGACACCATAGGCTTTTTAAATACTATTGTAGTTTCCTCATATGCAGTCTTGCATATGGAATTAATAGAATGCACGAGGCCATGAACTCCAAGACTTGCAGTATTTGCCTTGTAGATAGCAGGGTTTTTGTGGCCACTAGTTTGAAGTAAGTTGTCAAATGAATTTGCTTCTCTGGCATGAGGAAATCTGTCTGGGAAGTTGTGTTCAAGCTTGCTCCCAGGAATATAATTTGTTGACAGGGTACCCAATGAGATTTATTTTTGTTTATGGTGTACCCCAGACAAGTTACCACCTTCTGTACAAATGACAGATGATTCAGAAGTATGTCCTGGCTTTCTGCCTGAATTAGGCAATCATCCAGATATGGGTATATTTGAATATTTCTTTGCCTGCAAAATGCAATGACTGGAGCTAGGCACTTTCTGAATACCATGGGCGCAGTAGATAAGCCAAAGGGCAGTGCAGAGAACTGATAGTGCACGCAGCCTGCTTTGAAGCATAGGTATTTTCTGCAAGATTCCCTGATTGGGATGTGCAGGTAGGCTTCCTTTAAATCCAGTGTTGCCAACCAGGCATCTTTGCCTATCATGGGAAGGAACTGGTGAAGAGTTAGCATCTTGAATTTTGGAATCACCCAAAAGGTGTTTAGGATAGACAGGTACAGGATAGGACACCATGAGTTGTCTATTCTGGGTACCAGGAAAAGTCTTGAGTAGAAACCTAGTCCCTTTTCATCTTCTGGTGCAGTCTGAATAGCTTTTAATCCTAAGAGAGAGAGAGTACTTGCTTTTGAGCCTCTGCCCACTGATTTGGGGTAGATCTGGCCAACCTTTTGGGGTTGGTAACGTGGAAGTGAAATCTGTATCCTTGGGACACTATATTTAAAACCCATTTGTCCTGGGCAATGAGTTCCCAGTTTTTTGCTTGCAGAGCAATCTTTCCCCCTAAAGGAGCAGTCAGTTGAGAAGTCCTTGGAAGTTTTAAAGTTAAGTCATTGAGACAGCTTACCATAGGGGGAGTCTTACTACTCCCTGATTTGGAAGTGGGAGCCCCCCCCACTGCTTAGTCCTGTGTGTACCCTGGGACTGAAGCCTGGGTGTTCTGCTGGATCTGGGTTTGAACTCAGAAGGCCTGGAAGAGGCAGGAAAGGACCAATTTTTTGAGGGCCAATGCCTACTAAATCTAGGAGGCTGCACTTGTAAGAAATCTTTAACAGTTTGCATAGATTTAGCTTTTCCCTCCATCTTTTTCAGAACTTCTTCTGCTTTGTCGCCAAACAGGCGGTCCTGATTTAAGGGAGCATCCAGCAATTTAGTTTTAACATGATCTGGCAAAGAGTGCTCCTTAAGCCAAGCATGCCTTCTAAGTACAGACCCAGTGACAGCAGCCCTGCAAGATGCCTCTAGTGAATCAAAACCACATTGCAAAGTATGTTTTCCAACCTGTTCAACAGAATGCATTAAATCCTGTAAATCCTTATTTTCAGCACAATCAGGAATCAACATCATTTTCTGTTTAAGCAATCCAATAATATGCTGTTGATACTTTAACATATGAAACTGGCAATTTAAGGCTATGATGGCCAAGGTTGCAGAGGTGTATACCTTCTTACCCCATCTATCCAGGGCCCTGGAATCTCTAGTACAGGGGGTAGGATTTTTGGCAGTAGTAGCCTTAATGCCCTTGGGTCCCTGTGAAATGGTCTCAGGATCTGCAGTAGGATTTTTAAAAAGAAACTTGTGAGAATCAGCCCTGTAATATCTATCAGGTTTTCTTGAAGCAGGAGGTAAAGAGTCAGGGGCCAAGTAAGATTCCGAAAAGACATCGTCAACAATGTCCAACACAGGAGGGATAGCTAAAGGCCTGTGTTGGGGCAGGAGTAAGAAATGTCTAAGCCTGTTTTTAGAATCAGAGTAATCCTGGCTTTCCCAGTGAAAATGGTCCCTAAGAGTAGGCAGGGTTTCACCAAAAGAGAAATCCTCTGAGGGGAAGCAGAGGGAATAGAGTCTTCTGCATCAGAATCCTCATAGGTACACAAGGGTAAATCCTGGTCATCAGAGGAGACAGAAATTTCAGAATCCTGGTCAGAAGTATCATAAGCAAATTCAGTCCTAGGTCTCTTAGAGGGGAAATGTTGGCTCCCCCTGATTAAAGTAATACGGTCTTCAGCCATTCTTATCATTTGCTTTTTTAGGCATAGAGGCCTGACCATGTGGTCTGGGCATCGGTTTCCTAGGCATGGTACAAGTTTTAGGCCTAAAAGAAGAAGATGGCTTTGGTTTAATATGTAAGTCAGTAGGCCTGAATACACCCTCAGAAGCCAGTGCCTGCACAGTGGCTCCGGACCCAGCCAAGGTAGAGACATCCGCAGGTTCCACAGTTAAAGCATCTCGCGGCATACAGGACTCCGAATGAGTTTCAGTAGAGGCCTGCGAATCAGAAGTAGCAGGTATCAGGGGCTGCGAAAGCGCCTCACTGAGTACTGCTGAACTGGCGACTAGCTTAGGAGAAGTGTTGTCGGCAGCTTTGGACCTAGGCAGCCTATCTCTGTCTTTATCTTTGCGTTTTTTTGGAATGTCGGATGTCAGGTGGCTTACCAAAGACATATCTGGATAATTGAACCGAGTACCAAAATATTTAGAAGCGAAAATGTACCGACGACGAATAGTTCATGGTTTAAATAAGGCACAAAACTGACAGCGAGGTACGTCGTGGTCAGGGCCTAGGCAAGGAATACAGTACAAATGAAAATCTTTATGAGGTATTTGCTTTCCACAAGAAATGCATTATTGACTTTTACTGACATCGGTTTAGAGCAAGAAAAAGTTTCCCCAATGGGATACTTAGCTTTAGTTGAACACTTTGGTTCTGAAACTCGAAAATGAATATTTCAGGAGTCAGCCGACCGGCACTTGCAAATTGCTTCCTCTTCGGACACCACATGGCAAGAAAGACTGATGTAATGGCGTCGGCTGCATGTTTTATACCCCAGACTACCTGACATCACGGAAGATGAGACAGCAACCAACGCAGGACCCAAGACTTTGATAATCAGGCCGACTGAGGGCTACTGCAAGCAGATAGCCCAAATGTAATGACTGCAACAGTGAAACACAAAGAACATCCTATCAGCCTTCTTAGAAACAAGGGGCTAGGTGTCCAGTATCTTGCACACTGCTAAAAATGCATGCTTTAGAGTTCACAAGACTAGAGGAACTGCCACATATTTAGTGGTATCCAGACTCAGTAAGTCAAAATATATTTTCTGGGAGTCTGATACCTCTTTGACTTCCCATTTCTTTCATCCCACAATCAGTGTCTCCAAATGGCACTTCCACTGTGACTGGAGCAGAGGATGTGATGCTATCATTGTCTTTGTCTGTGTCATACCAAAGAGGCAGAAGAAATTTGGAAGTAATTCATTTTTTCTCTCAGTATCTGAGGAGTTTATCATGCATCACTGAAGATGAGGAGGTGCCACTGATGGTTGACTTGTAAATGGCTGCAGGTTACGCAGGACCTGATGGAACCACTGAGCCAAGGCGATCTGTTACTGGGGACCAGCATGGTACGGAAGGGGAATGGGTGGGGACCGTACTGCTGCCTGAAGCCCTGGAAACTGTAGGGATCTCTGTGTTTATTCTGTGTTTGACCTTTTAAATAGGCCTGTCAACTTGGAGGTCAGAGGCTATGGATGGGATTCCTGGGGTTCCACACTCTGCTGTGGACATCCCTCCCTCCCTGAGAGAAACATCAGGTAAGCCATCTACCTCCTCTGAAATAGCCATAGGCCTCTCAGGTGGGATGTATGGTCTGAAATCCACTACAGGACTCTCAGCTTGGTGGGACACATCTTCATCTGCAGGCATAAGAGCCTCCAAAGGTTTTTAACTAGAAGCCTAAAGTCCCTGAGATGCAAGGGTGAGGGGCTGTAAAAGCATCTCAATGGGATTGATGTCCTTCAGCCTCACAAAAATATCAGATTTCATTTTTACATCACTCGGGCCTCTTAACTGCCTTCTTCTTAGATAGTTTTTCTAATCAAATCTGGGGTGGGGGTGTGTCCAAGGTCAGTAACGAACTAGAAGACACTACGCTGGTACAAGTCAAGGTCTCAATTCTCTTCTGATCCAAATAGTTTTGCAAGTAATTCTCCTTTCTCCTAAGAGTTTTTGGTATAAACTCTAAACAGACCCTACAATTTTCAGTAGAATGTGCTGGGCCTATACTCAAAATGCACAAACTATGGTGGTCTTTTTCTGGGATTTTTCTATGGTAAGAACACCTGCCTGTTTTCTAAAGGGGCAGGCATGCCCTCAAACATCTTACTGGGCATCCAATCCTACTAAACTACAGAATTAACTGACACTAACTTACCACAATAAGTGATAAGAAAAGAATTTCCCTACCGGGATACTTTTCTGTGTGAGCTCCAGAATAGGGTGTGCAGTACTAGACTATGGATGCAGAGAAATTAGTACATACACAGAGAACTGCAGTGAGAAAGATCTAAAATGGTACAGAGAAACAATACTTTTATGCAGAGAATGTCCTGACATCCTTGAGGGGCAGGTGTCCACCCAGCATGAAGGGAAAGCACACGGAGCTCTGGAAGTTGGGCTGGACGTTAGGCATTCTGTTGCCAAGTCCTCACTGTATGAAGTACTGCAACAGTAATCTATAGAAAACATTTAGAAATCTTCATACTTAAAAGGTTCAAATAAGGATGTCACAGTTACCCCAAAAAGCTGTGTGCCCTTATTAACAGAGTTACTATGCATCATCCAGCAATATAGCGATGCAGCATTTAAATTGCCAAAGGAAATAAGTGATCCTGAACACACTGCTCTTACATAGACGGCCTCTTATACATGTATTTGTGTTTGTTTACAAGTTAGATCCAGCTGGGCGTGGCCCATTTTCAATACAGGACCAAGAAAAGAGCTTAAGTACATACACAACGCATAATATTTTATGAGTGGAACCTTCGGTTTACAACAGATCAATTGCGCAGTGTGGTACAGGGACTGTCATCTATCTGTTTATTTGTTTGTTTTTGTGGATGTATTTATTTATTCATTGTACAAGTAACCAGAAATTTTCATTTACTTGTTTTTTATTTATTGTACGTATTACTAGAATTTTTCATTTGTTTGGTTGCTTATTTACTTTTAACACCTTTATTGAATTATCTCTGAACTCCCTCCAGTACAACTCTTTTAAGCGTCTACCTTTAAATCCCAGTGGGTGTGGCTTGGGCATTTAAAAAATGAAGTTATCATCTTACAGTTAAAGGATTTTGTCCTGGAGGGGCGGGGGGCAGGAGTCAGGTGGGATGGGCTGATCCTTCCAATAGACTAGGGTGGTTTGGGATTGCCTGATGTGAGGGGGTGTTTTGGACCTACACGGTTGAGGCTCCTATGCACTGCACAGGCAGAAGGCTGTGGTTCGGAGAGGTGGATGATGATAATGAGTATGGAGGGAAGCTCAAGAAATGGGGAGAGGCTGGGATTTTGGATGCAGATCCTTAGGAAGAATAGTGATAACCATACAGAGTGTTGTATTTGTAGAGTGGCAGAGAATATTCTAGGAACTAGTCCAACAAAGGAGTGGAGAGGAGAGATTCTACTGATGGGGACAGCTGTGACTGGGGTGGGGGGTGGTCAGGAGGGAGCTGGAGTTTATTGGAGGGGGCTGGTGGGGGAACCAAGGTACTGGGAAGCAAGTAATTAGAGAGCGAAAGCTAGTGGAGTGTGAAGAGGCCAGGAGTATGTTTGGACTGAGGGGTGGAGACTGGCGTCCCTACTGGGGATTGGTGTCAGATTGTGGGCAGGAACAGGGGAGTGGGGGAATCTAAGTGAAAACCAGTGCTGGTAGAGTTTTCGGTGGAATCTACAGCAAAAGCTGCTGTTGGGAAAGGGATGGTTAGTGGGGGCTATACAGTATTGCATGATGGCTGTGGGAATCAACTGGAGGGTGTTGCAGGGGTCTAGGAGGACAGAGAGACTGGATAAGCACTTTGAGGGGAGGCAGCGAAATGATGCATGTATGGCTACCGGCTGTGCAGCAGAGTTTAGAAAGTTTGGTATCTTTGCTTGGAAGTGTTTGCATGGGTGTTTTTAGGCCCCAAGCAGACTACGAAGAATTTTTCCTCAGGTGGATTGCGGGTGTTGGAGGCATGGTGGGGAGGAGGGAGGTAATAGGGAACATGCTTTTTGGGACTGTATTGGGTTGGCAGAATTTAAAAGTTTCCTGCAGTCTGCTCTGTCTGAGATACTATGTGAGCAAGTAGGTGTAACTGGGGAAATTAATTTTTTGAGCAATGTTACAGAATTTGAATTGCCTAAATACAGTGGAGCCTTGCTGAGACGGATTCTGGTGCCTGCCAAAAAAGCAATTGCTAGAGGTTGGAGGTCAGGGACTAAGCCAAATGTACTGGAAGTGGTGAATACAGTAACAGAGATGGGGACACTGGAGGTGGGATCTTTGAAAAAGGATGGGAGCAAATTGCATAGAAGGAGATGGGAATTGTGGGAGCAGTACATTTGGAGTGGTGCTATGGAGGTGTGGTGGGGTTTGAGGGGCAGCAGGAATTGAATGAGCCATGTAATGTTTGATAGACAATGGTTGTATAGAAGATTATATGTGATATATAACGTTTGCAACTGAAAATAGGTCAATATGGTGCGTTTTCATTTATATAAATGTATAACAACTATGTTGCTATGTAATAAGTGATGATTCAATAAACATGTTTCGTGTTAAAAAAAAAAAAAAAAAAAAGACATAGTGGATCCCTGAAGAAATTAGTCCATTACCCATATGTATTGTGTGTGTGTTTAGCATGCACACACACATATACACACATATACACACACACACACATACACACACACACACACACACACACACACACACACACATACTACATTTTGTGAAATAAATATGTACAAGGAACATTTACCAATTATGTGAAAATCTGGAAGATTACAAAACCCAATATTTTGTGTTTGGTTTGAACATAGTATCCTATTTCAGTACAGACAAATGTAGTTAGTAAAGAATTTATTGTGGTTTCCATCATCATCTGTTGCAAAACTGGGGGTCTTAAAATAAAAGCAACAGTCCAGATGGGGCCTTGAACTTAACCACTGAAAATTGTTAAAAAACAAATAGCAGGATATAACCGCAGGATCCAGAAATGTCTTATGAGTTATGCAGGAGCATGCAAGCTAATTGTTTTGTAAGCAAAGGTAAGGCGATTCAGAAAGGACTGACTTAAGCAGTAACACTAAAAGACTACATACCTGCATAGTTGTGTGTGTATTCCTCATTCAAATGAGTTATCAAATAAATATCCATGCGGACAGAAAGATTCAAGACAGACAGCAGTTTTGTGGAAGTTACTACATACATGTACATCAGCGACTTATAACATATTCCATTATTTTGTGGACGTTACTACATACATGTACATCAGCGACTTCTAATGTTCCATTATTTTCTCTGGGTGAAGCTGATGGGCAGACACCACAGGAGGCCTGCACTGAGGTAATCTGGTCTGACTGGCATTCAACCACACACTTACATATCTGTCACAGTAGTAAAGATATTGAGCTACAGTAAATACTCGCTGTGTGGCACTGTGCAAGTCGATGGACATAATTATGCTAACAATGTATAGACCTGAATTGCATTAATATCTGTCTTGTATTACTTAAGAATCCCCCTGCAGTGTGGACTGAAAGCTGCCTCTGAATCTCACCCTAAAATTAAAGCTATGATACTTTACTTGCTTTCATCATCAGGGACCTAGATACCAAGATAAGTAAAATTTCATGCCTCATTTTATTAATACAAATAAATAAAATAATGCCTGTGATTCTAGACAGTTGTTATAAAGCAAAAATACACTGCAGTTAGAAGTGAAAAATATGTGAAATGTGCAAACCTCTGACCTACGCAGGATACATTGTATGACATACTACATATGAAGATCAGATCATTTTGTTATTTTGTAACTGCATTCTGCTTGGTTGCTTTCTGATGACACACTGTCAACAGAGGTGGTCTAAATGACTAGATTTCAACATGATATTTACTGGAATCATTTATATATTTATTTTTAGAACACACTGTACTTTGGTCTCTTCTAAATCTTGCAAGGGTCGCATGTTCAGAATGAGGAAACGTTAATAATTACAACTGTCGCTGCAGGTTGGGTAGCTGAATCATTTTAAGTAACATTGGTAAGTCAGTAATAATGTTAATGCCAGCTTCTCCCAGAGGTATGACTGTGTTTCAGAATTCCTTTAATCTGCTGCTGGTATAATTTTATTTAGGAATGATTAATATTATAAACACGAGGAGGCCAAATGTTTTATTTGAAACATCTTTTATGAGATTTCTTAAACCCAATTAGTTCAGTAAGGTTTCCTTGCCTATTACTAACACAGTCCCTTGGCATTCGTGAGCACGTTGGCCTATTCTGAATTGCCCAAATTTGGCTATAAAAATTAAACAAAAGGGCAGTCCAAACAGAGGTGTGGCAAGCTGTGAAGCAGCCTTAGGACCGTTTCCTTATATTTAAACTCTGCTTATGTGTTGCTTTAATGTAAATGTCTACTATTATGTCAACGTTTTTTCTTTCCTTTCAGTTTGCAAAGCTCCTTGTAATTTTATTTCGTTTTTTATTTATTTAATATTTGTTAATAAGGTAAATAAATCAATACATGTGGTAAGTGTTAGCATTTTAGCCATGACTGGGATAATGTTAAAGCTATGTAATATCAGAAAAAAGCTGTTGAATAAGGAAAAACAAGAAAATATCAGCATTTTTAGGCATCTCAGCCAACATGACACATTTAAGAAAGAAATGTTCAACATCTGAAGTCTAAGGTACAACTTTCCAGCAAAGGACTAGCTGATAATTATGGAACACTCACCAATGCAGTCAGCATAGTAAAGCATAAAGCAGACCGACTCTCACATATCTATAGAACATTTTAAATCAGAATGTTACTTAAATTTCACAATATACTTCAACATTCAGGATATCACTTGGGACTTACTTATGGAGAGGCTGAAAGCTTGATAATTACAAAGAGGCCAGACTTATCACTTCTGTGTGTTAACAAAGTATTCAGAATAGACAGACCCCACAAGAGCTATAGTACAAATACCTGATACTTGATAACCTCATTTCTTTGCAGAGTTCATTAATGCAAATTTCTTTTCTGAAGTAACATTATTTTATACTAATACTTTACTCAATATGTATGATTATTGTTAACTATTGGTTCCTTTGCACAATCTCTGCATGGACATTCCCGACACTGCACATACTATTTTTGATTTAGATTTCAACAATTCACATATTCTGTCTTGCCATCTGTCTTAGTATTTCTCTTTTTGCTTACTGTGTACGAACTGTTTTGGTATTACTATTACAACAGCGTAAAGGTGAAGCTGGAACAATGCGTTTTACTTCTACTTATTTGTGAGGCCAGGTTGCCACTATAAAATTAAATTAAAATCCGTACCTACCTAGACTTGCTCTATATCATGTATGAGAAGAGAACACTTTGGCAGGATTCATGCCATGCTGTACAAGCCAGACTCCTTTCTGAATTACCTGTGTGAGTAAATCTTAACAGGTTTCTTTAATTTCTTAATTCTTAGGGACAGTGCAGTGGACCCAACAAGGTGCTGAAGGTAAGTACCGCTAAGACTATTTAGAAGACTACACATGAAATTACAAGACTTTACATGATGATTCATGATAAAATTACTTTAACATCCTCAGCTTTACTTTGCTAGACTGTACATCTAACTGTACTTTTACACTGATGTTGGTAAATCAAGTTATTCTGGCCTGCCTTGCAGGGTCAGTTTAAAAGAACTTCAGAGATGACTATAAATTAAACCCATTCATTTTAATTTACTGTACTCAACATTCTTTAGAAAGCAGGGAATAATACTATTAAATTTGTTCAGCCACCAACGAGATACTGATATTCTTAACTCAACTACCACATTTTTTGTAATCTGCTATTAACTGAAATTCAGCTTAGCAATTAATTAACATTCAGCCTAAGGATGCATTAAATAGGAAAACATCTGTTTTGGTGATACAGATCAGTTCTCATTTTGCATTTTTTTGAGGACAGCTATGGTCTTTCTGATATTTATGTTCATTTCTTGAAATAAATAAAATTTCAGTGGATTTAATGCTGTTCACTGCCAATTTGGAAAGAACCTCCATATCATATTTTATTTATCTATTTGTTGATCAGGTAAACCACAGGACAAAGTGTCCCTTTTCAGAGGCGACCTGGGAGCAATGTCTGACTAAGTGACTTGCTCAGAGTTACACAGCAGGCAAATGAAGACAGAAAGAATCAAACCCTGTACCACAGGCTCAGGAAGATGCTGATTAACAGCTCAGATCTTTATCCCTCTGTGCTTTCACTGTTACAGATTACATTACATATTTAATCTGGTCTGCTGAAACACTTACCAATGAATGTAAGACGTATTGTTTCTATGTGTACAAGTATATTAACAGGACTGAATCCCTTAATATTTTATTAATATGCTAATTACTCTGAACTGTACTAATGATTTCTTTGCCCAGAAGTTATTTTGCTTATCTACTGTTAATTCAATAACATCCAAAATAAATTCAACATTTGGTCTAAAACAAGCAACAGCTGTTGTCATTAGTGTACTTAACATTCAGTAAGAAAAAAAATGTACTTTCCCCGAGTAAGCAAATTAAATTCTATTTACTGGTTGATATTTTAACCTGCATTTTCCCTAAGTACAAGCCATCACTTCTATATGCTGGTTAACATTTTTGTAAAAGCAAGATGCAGCAGATTAAATAAGCTCTGATACAATTACTTCGCATTTCCTTTCTCTGGCTGCACCAAGTAAAGATGAAGAAGGCCGACAGAGCTGGGATCAATTTACAGTAATTCATGAAATGGCAAAATGTGTTGCACCGCTATTCAGTTATCAACTGTGCAATAAGTATGCAGTTTATGTGTTAAATGTGAGCAGTTTTAGACCAATCGGTACAGGTAAGAACACACAATACCTAATGAATCGCAGCAGTTTTACTCAGCTGTGCTTCAGCAGATGAGTTATAGATGCAGCAGCAGTTTGTTTGACTATTGACAAGGTAAATTTTTATGACAAGATGAAGTAAGCCATCCTAGTGATGAATGACGAGACAGCACCCCAGTTTGTAGTGTCAGAGACCAGGTTTGACTAATGGCCCACGCACTGGGAGACTGACAGAGTTTGAATGAATGGAGACTAATCTCCTTCTACTGGTGAAGGGTCAGGGCTTGCACTGCTTGGTAAACCCCCTACAGAGGATAGACGGGTCTATAGCAGGCAAGCAAAGTACACTGGGAAGGCCATGCCAGACACCTTAGCAGTCCATATGTGAGCTTCTTGTTCTAAAGTCACTTTATGCCAAGCCTTATAGTGGAGGTTGTAGGCAGAATGCAGCACAAAAATCACTCTCTGTCCCATAGTTTGATAGCAAGCATGGTGCCACCAGCCCTTTAAAGGTGAACAAGTCAGCACAATGGAAACCTATCCCAGTCGCTTTACTTTTGTACAAAGATAAACCACAAACATTAATAGAAAATACATAAAGGTGTGTGTGTGTGACTGAAAAAGATGGAATAATGGTCATGGCTTGGCAGTACAGCATGTTGAGGCTATAGCTGCCACCCTGGCTTATTCTTTAACCCTTAGCTTATTCCATCAGTCTCTCCCTATAAACTGTACTACTCACAGCAACACATTACATCAGTCTCTCCCTATAAACTGTACTACTCACAGCAACACATTTAATGAGACCAATATAAAAAGTCATCCCCTGAAAGCAAGCACGCATGTCTTGTGTACCTGGCGTGTTAAC
Source organism: Protopterus annectens (assembly GCF_019279795.1). Lineage (NCBI taxonomy): Eukaryota > Metazoa > Chordata > Ceratodontiformes > Protopteridae > Protopterus > Protopterus annectens. The sequence continues at coordinate 764,664,643 of NC_056733.1, forward strand.
AATATGTAGCCCATTGCTGCAAAGGAAGAGCTTCTGTCTGTGAAGTCAGCAACCTGGCTAGTGTCCCACAGTGCCAGCCAAGAAGCAAAGACCAAGTGGTCCATGGCCTGCCCTCCTATAAGAAAGGAGAGAAGGACTGGCGACATGTTGTTCTTTGTGCATTCCTTCCTGGAGACCAGGGCCAAACAGGCAGTGAGCATCATGCCTCTGGTGAGTCTCGCAGATGCCCAAAGCATGTAGAACATGCTTGGTACTACAAGCATATTGTGCTTACACTGGCACACCAAAATGTCAGATCCAAGAACATTAAGGGCCTGAAACAGGGTAAGAAAAAACATGCATGGGAGGCCTACAAGGCAAAGGTAAGTGGCAGTGGGGACTTAAAGTGACATGGAAAGAGAGGAGAGTTTATTTGTTTAGTGAGCAGGAGATTACTTGTAGGGCACAGAGTGTTGCAAAGGTAACAGAAAAACGTTTGCGCTTAGATTCAATACCCAGAAGTAAATAGAAGTATGTACATGGGGAACAAAAACCCACGGAAATCATGCACAGCAGGGGACGAGCTACATTTATTACCAAAGCAATGAAAATGAAAAAGTATTTGGGTTATATACATCAGATATCTGCAAAAGTTTAGCAATATTACAAAGACTTAAGGATACACTGGAAGGGCATTAACTGTAGAAAATAAGGTAGCAACTGTTCCTTTGTACAGGTGATTGAATCAACACAATCTGCAATACTATTTATAGTTCTGCAGATCACTTTCCATTATATTGTGGGTAGAAAGAAGCCAGTCTGAGAAGGGCAACAAACATAATGTATGGTTTATACATTAGTAGTAATAAGAAGGAAGATTAAAGTAGCTTAAAATGTGTACCCACCACAAGCCATATGTTGGAAGACTAGCGAAGGTTAAAGTACTTACCCAACCCAATCCATATGTTGGAAGACTGGAGATGGTTAAAGTACTTACCTACCCCAATCCATATGTTGGAAGACTGGAGATGGTTAAAGTACTTACCTACCCCAATCCATATGTTGGAAGACTGGAGATGGTTAAAGTACTTACCTACCCCAATCCATATGTTGGAAGACTGGAGATGGTTAAAGTACTTACCTAACCCAATCCATATGTTAGAAGACTGGAGATGGGTAAAGCATATACCCACCACAAGACATATATATGTTGGTAGGCTAGAGTTGGTTACACAGTCAGAAATGCACTAGAATCATCTAAAAAGCCTAGGAGACTAAGATTATTTTAGAAAATAAGCTGTTAGAAAAGAATAGGGCACTACAGTGGGAGTGGTCTAGTGGGTATCTTTCATTAAATGAGATATACAAAAAGATTGAGGGACAACACTGTGGCAGAATAGGAATAGAACTAAGACATAAAAATATGGAAACCCAATTCCAAGGCAAGGACTGGCCAAGGGATATTTCAAGCAAGAGCTCTGAACAGGCAATGATTTAAGAATCAAGAAGAATTTAAGAAGGATTGTGACAGCTACAGGGTAAGAATGCACTTACACACACTGACCTAGGGTAAAGAATGCAATTGCACACTATGACACAGGGTGGGAAATGTACTTACAAACTATAATACAGGGTAGTAAATGTACTTACAAACTCTGATACAGGTTAAGAAATGTACTTACAAAATCTGATATAGGTTAAGAAATGTACTTACAAACTCTGATAAAGGCTAGGAAATGTACTTCCTCACTACGATTAGGCAATAGCTGACAAGTGGGTGTGGGTATATGTGGATTTACCTATGGCTGGTGTGGTTTGATCACGAAGGTGAAGCCCATGTGTTTACACAAAGCCGACCATGGGCTTCATATACCCACACCCATGACCCATACCCATGAGTCAGTTATTGCTATTATGCAATGAAAGTATTTAAGAAAGAAATTGCTTACTTTTATTAAATAATGTCTTTGTACAATGGCTCCATAGTGTTCCTCTGAGTTGTTTCCTCATTCTTCCAGGTTGTTGATGTACTGTGCATGCGTATGGGACTTACATTCCTGCACTTGCACTGTACATCACTGTTGTTGAAAACAAGCAACAGAGAAAGAAAGATCCTCACTGCTTTTTTTTTTTTTAACTATAAAATCCAGACAGTTTAGAGGTATGAGAAAGACACGGCAGAAATACAAAAAAAATCAGGTACATTTCTTTAGTTTTGCAGGACATAGCTGATTTTCCCTGTATTTACTCTGTCCTCCATATATACCCTCTCAATCTCTTAGCTCAAGAAATATGTACAAAGCCTTAAATAATGGGGTACAAAGGCTCCAAATAGGGACCAATTGTAAATGTTGCTCTTACAAATTTAAAAAGCTACTAGAATAGAAGATTTGTGTTAGCGTGCCCTGTCTGAAGGATATGAAGTCTGAAACTCATGTGTGTATTATTTAGTGACTTCACTCCTCAGTGATTTGTCAGAAAACCTCAAATTTTATGAAGAACAGAGCAAAAATATGAGGCAGAAATCTGGACTTTCTGTGAAAATCTGGACATTTGAGATGTGCTCCGTAGTATACATAAATAGAAGATAGTCTGGCCACTCAACACTCAATGGTACTTTAGTGACTGGACTTTTTTCTATTCGTACATGCTTGATTTACAGTGGGCACACTGGTTGGTCTGTCCAATCAGCATGCTCATTTTTGAATAGTAATGAGCTATCATTGTATAATGTGGGGTAAGCAATGCATTTGCACATAGTGGTACAGGGTATGGAATGCACCTTCACTTACACATTATGACACAGGGTAGGAGGTGGACTCACACACTGTGATACAGGCTAGATAATGCATGTGCACAGTGTGATACAGGGTAAGCAATGCACTTGCAGACTGTAATATAAGATAAGAAATGCACTTGAACATGCTGTGATATAGGGTAAGGAATGTACTTGCACACAATGGTATAAGGTAAGCAATGCACCTGTGCACTGTGATACAGGGTAAGGAATGTGGTGCGCACAGAAATGAAGCAAGCTGCATGCTAATTATCATCAAGCAAAGTCAGCAGCAACGCCCTTCCTTAACAGTCTCCCTGTCGTTATTCTGTAAACATTAAAGGAGTTTATTTGTAGTGGTTAGCATTGTCGCCTCACAGCAAGAGGTTCTCCAGTTCGATCCTCAGCTGGGGTGCCTTCTTTGCGGAGTCCGCATGTCCTCCCTGTGGTCGCGTGGGTTTCCTCCGGGTACTCCAGTTTCCTCCCACATCCCAAAAGACATGCTGTAGGTGGATTGGACACTTTAAATTGGCCCTAGGCGTGAGTGCATGCGTCTGTGTGCCTTCTGTGGAGGGTTGGGTGCTGGGCTGGCAACTCGACACTGCAAACTGTAAAACTCTACTGCCAATCATGAGCGGACAGGTGATCCGCTGTGGCGACCCCTAACCAGGAAAAGCTGAAAGAAGAAATGTCATTTGAAAAAAAAAAAACTGTTACATCAGGAACTTAACAGTTTCTAAAGTTGCATCTTTAAGTTAAATGCTTATATCATGTTGTATACATCAGTAATATGTCATGAAACATCAGTATCTCTGCTGCAATATTTCCATTAACATACCATTAATAGCAGCATGACTAAAAAAACTTAAATTTCTTAAACAAGGTAACTTTAGCTGTTGTATTTACTTATGTCACCTTTTCCATGTGTAATGGTTGAGAGACACAAGATAAGCACCTTAAAAAATGCTAATAATTTGCAAACACAAAGGTTCCACTAAGTGTAACTGCTTCAAATAGCAGCAGAGTGTTGCTTCAAATAACAGACGAGTGTGGAATTTGCCTTAACACATAGCTCTATTAAAAAAACAAAAAAAACAAAAAAAAAACATAGCTCTATTTTTCATGAACTCAGCTAACTGCTAACTGGAAATTGCTAATAACTTCCTCCTTTAAGTAACATTCCCATAATACTGTACTGAGACCACTTTGAAAATCTTTAATTTATGTACTGTATATCTTGAACTATTTCAACATTCTATAAGCTGCTTTGAATTCAAACTATGTTAAACTGCACCTACATTTGACGTATCTCAGTAAATTTGTAAATTTAGTGTTTAGTTTGTGTATAACACCTTGATGTATTAAACTACCTAAATCAAAATGTAGCTACATCTAATGTCTCTCTGCATATATAAATATGTGTGTGTGTGTGTGTGTGTGTGTGTGTGTGTGTGTGTGTGTGTGTGTGTATATATATATATATATATATATATATATATATATATATATATCTACCTCGACCCATCAAAATTACTTTTCAACGAAACGTAAACAGGCAAACTCCTTTTCACGAAAGTGCATTTTCAAGAAAATGCACTTTCGCGAAAAGGCAACTAAGCGAACAGCAACGGGGGCTGATGCTTAGATCGCAGCACATCAGGGATAAGGGAATATTCCCTTTTCACCACTGTAGTGCAATCTCAGAGTAAGAATATAAAAGTAGCAGGTGCATAAACGTGGTTCATACTGTGTTTTTTTTTTTTGGTTTATTTGTATTTCACAAAAGTGCATTTTCGTGAAAATGCACTTTCGCGAAAAAGAGTTTGTCTGTTTACGTTTCGTTGAAACATAATTTTGATGGGTCGAGGTAGACCCATTATATATAATGTATCTCAGTAAATAGATAAATATATTGTCTTTTAGAATAGGAGTTTTTTAGATATCTCAATTTTAAACATTTATGAACTGCTGTAGCACATTATTGGTTACACATGAATTATTTTAGTTTTCTGTGTTTCGTAACAAGATATTTCACTAAAGTACTGCAATGCTAAGTACTAACACTACAGAAAGCAGGGTCAGATGCTCTCTCCTCTAAATCTACTTATGATGACCACTAGTATCCCCATCTACCTGGACTCAAGGCTGTATAGTTGATATTACAAAAGTTTCTGCTGAACTGTTTTTAAAAACTGCTTTAGCATTAGTGATTTGCTAAATTTATACTTAAAAGCACTCAAAAAGCAACAGTGTGCAACCGTTACAAGCTATGTTTACAGGAAACTGTGAAATGGTTCCTGAAATATTCCTTTACTGAAAATTTTCTGCTTACCATTGTTTCATGTGTACACTCTGAGCCACCTCTGCGAAAGGGCTCTGCTGAGTTGGTTATGCAAGCTATACTGCCCAAAAGGGTGCGTATTACTGTGTAACTATACAATGACCCCCCCCCATTAATATTCCAAAACGTGCATGCTGATTGGCCAGCGTGCCCGTTGTAAATCCCACAATATACCAACAGAAAAAGGTCCGGTCGCCCAAACTTTTTTTCCGTTGGTATAAAGTGTCCAAAACTTTTTTTTTTAAATAAAAAAAAACAAAAAAAAAACGGAGGAACGGAGACTTTTCCTCCGTTGCTTCTGTTCCAAAGCACTGATGTACTCGGTATGTGTGGGAACGCAAGTCCCATAAGCATGCACAGTAGTACATCAACACAAGGAAGCAGTATACCACCACCGGCGGAAGAACAGTAATGCGCCGTTATACAAAGACATTATTTAAGAAAAGTAAGTATTTTTTTCTTAAATAATGTCATTGTATAATAGCAATAACCGACTCCGTGGTTGTGGTATACTGAAGATTTACCCACTTTTGGCTTTATTTAATCACTCGGGCTTCACTCTCGTGATTAAACCACGCAAACCGTGGGTAAAGCTTCAATATACCACAACATGTCGTCGGTTATTGCTTAAATAATGCATGCCCAGAGCTGCACTGAAGCCTGACACCGCAGGCACCTCTAACCTAGCTGCTAGGCATTACAAAACTACCTTCTTTGACAGAAGCTCGTTGAAGTAAATGATCAAAAATGTAACCAACCTGATAAAAAATCCACAAGCTTTATCTTTTCAGTCTTTGCTAGTTTGAACTCAAGCACTTTGCTCTTTATAAAATATTTTACACCACTCTAATTCACATCCTTTAATTCCCTGTCACCTACTTTCCCAAAGATTCTCTTACAGAGTGTTCCTCCTCCATGATATGGTCAGTGAAGCTAGAACCAACCTCATTACTGCGTTATGTTCACACTTCCATTTCCCACAGTCCTGTAGAGTTAATTACAACTGGAATATTAGGCTGCTAAGCAGAAGCTCTAACCTTAAACCACTACAGCAGGCACTCACAGACCCAGCATCATGCTAATTTTAGTTCGTTCAGGTCTGCTGGATAATAAATTACACTTACTAAAATATCAATTAATCACTCAGTCCCAACACAGTATGGCTCCATTTCCCTGCACTGACTGAAACCTTCAGTAACTGGTTAATGTAGTGCAAATCAGTTCTTTCTTATTACATAATAAGGTACCTTGTAGCAATTTCAGATCGCTTACTTTGTAATTAATTTCTCTGTACCTCAGTGTCTTGCCTTCAGAGATCTTTTAATCTGACATTGAGAGTACTCATGAAAAGCACCCTGTCAGTTAAATTTACTCAATATGGCTACCAAAACAGCTGCCACCCAACTCCTGTTGCACGCACCTGTATTTTACGTAGCACAGAGCAAATTAGAATTAATTAGCCAGACTGGCTACTGAAAATGTTAGCATTGATAATCTGCATAAATCATTTAGTCAACAATATACATATATGTGTGCGGGCACTTTGTGTGTGTGTGTGTGTGTGTGTGTGTGTGTGTGTGTGTGTGTGTGTGTGTGTGTGCACGCGTGCATGCGTGTGTGTGTGTGTGTGTGTGTGTTTGTTTTTGTGTGTACAGATAATGCCTTTTCTAATTTGCTTTGGGCACACATTTGTGACAAACAAAATAATAATAAATGCGACTTCAAAGAGAAAAGGGAAGGACACTAGGAAACAAGAAGACTACTAAAATGAGAATGAATAAAAAGTGTACTTCTGTTATATTGTCTTTTTTGACTGGTCTTTTGCCTCATTCATCCCTTTGTCCTATAAACTAAGTCCCACTCCAATCACTGTCTTTTTCAAATGACTTATTTCTCCAAGAGAAAGCCCACTGGTCAGTCCCTGTTCTGTAGTACTACCAATAGGAGTAGGACCACCCCTAAATACAACACAAAAAAGTATCAATGTTAAGTTGTCAATCTCGCCTTCATTCTTGCTTGATGGGTTCGGAGCCGATCCTCGGCTCCGACTCGGCACTTGCTAAGCTCGAGAGTCACTTTTACCAGCTCGAGGCAGCCCCATATCCCATGATGCAAGGCGGTAAGTACCCAGATCTCGTTTGCCGCTTCGCTGATGAGGTCCTCCTTTTACCAGCTCCTGGTAAGTGAATTGTTACTTTACTATTTTAGCCCCTTTCTTAAAAAAAACTTAAAATTATTAGTTTTAACTTAGTTTTAGTCCCTTTCTGACAGAAAATTTCCCTGTCTCCTCATAACTTTTAGTCAGACTTTCACTCATCCCATCCCCCCCCTGTTAGGGTGTGTGTGTGTGTTTGTTATTGATACTTTTTGATATATTTAATTAAATTTCTTGGACTGGTGTTGTGTGTGTGTTTTGTTCACCATGTCTAAAGAAAGGGTCTCAGGCTTTATGAAGTGTGACTCGTGCTGTCAGAAGATGTCTCTGACAGACGGTCACACTTCTTGCCTTTACTGCCTGGGGCCTCTTCACCTGCAGGACTCCTGTGCTATATGTCATTCTTTTAGCCAGAGAGTCCTGCAGGAAAGAAATAAATTGATTTTGAGGGGCCTTCTTAAGCCGGAGGGCTCTCCGGCTAAGTCGGCCCCATCTAGGACTTCAAAGTCTTCCAAGGCCCAGGCTTCTGTGTCCAAGCCTGTGGCCTCGGCTCCGACTCATTCAGAGTCAAGATCGGCTCCGGCTGGAGCCGATTCTGGGTTACCTAAACCTTCGGCACCGATGGCTATCGGTGCCGACTCTGGTTCGACCACTTCGGTGTCGGCTCCGATCGGTTCCGACCACCATGTGGCCCAGGCATCGGTGTCGGCTCCGATTGGCTCCGACACCCTTACTTTTATGGCCGTATCGGCTCCGGCTGGAGCCGATGCATCGAAGCTACCTGTCGGTGCCGATAAGTTGTCAGCTCCGACAGTTTCTGTGGTTTCATCGGCTCCGATGGTTCCTTCGAGGAAGAGGTCTAGGTCCCCTTCCTTGGAGCCGATACTTTCGGCTCCGGCTTCGCCTCTCCTCTCAGAGTGGAGCCATCGGAGCCGATCTTCAAGGTCATCCAGACTTTCTGACCATGATTTGGAGAGAGTGGTCAGTAGATTACTAAAGTCACAGGCACTGGCCCAAATGCTACATAGTCCGTCTCAGCAGACGACTATTAGTCCACACCCCATTGCAGTTCCTCCTTCGACTCTACCCCAGAGTTTGGAGTTGGAGTCTTCGGGAATGGTTTCTGCTATGGCTGAGGGACAGATACCCCCTTCTGCTCCTTCAGCCTCTACTCTTATCTCCTCTTCGAGACCTTCCTTAGAGGGATTCGGTGGCCGGGCTTCGCTGGTCTCCTCCGAGGGGTGAGTGGCATCGGACCCTTGGCCGAACCCGCTCTTCCCCTTGGAGCCTCGGCCTTGGTGAGCTCGGCTCCGACATCTGCCTCGGAGCCTTCCTTTTCGGTGGGCCCTGGAGTTCCTAGTTCTTGGAGCGGGTTCTCTCAGACCTTCCTGGGAGGGGAGCCTTGAGGTGATGAAGAGTGTGCTGGCCACTGGTTTCAGCCAGCAGTCTGTTCCCTTAGCTCCTCCCTCTATGGTGCCTGTTGACATAGGTAATTCAGCAAGCGCATAGCAAAGGTCGCTGAAAAACATCCGCTTACCATATCATATCCATGTCTAGGAGTCCTTATTAGGGATGGACAGGTACGGGATCTGCCAGTTCCTTCTCTTGCTCCAGTGACCCAGAGATCCTCCGCCTCAGGTTTCCCCACTGGGAATATCCCCTCTTCCGAGGATTCTCCTGATTTGTCGGGAGATCCTCCGCGGAAGAGGACATGTAAGAGGAAACACGTAGACTCCTCCGAGTCTATCACTTCTGATACTGACTTAGATGAGTCAGAGGGATCCCCAAGATCCCCCTCTGAGGTTGTCTCCTTCTCAGACATCCTAGAACTCCTTAGACAGAGGGAAACTGGCCCACCAATAATCCCTCTGAGGATGAGTCAGTATACCTGAGGCGTTTGGATCTCGGCCCTCCACCTCCTGGGTGTCTCCGCCTTCGACCCCTTATGCAGGTTATTGCTCGAAAGGCGTGGGCTGCTCCTGACTCTGTAGAGCCAGTCCCTAGGAGGCCTTCTAAATTTATTACTGCCCCGTCGGACAAGCAATTCCTTACAAAAGGTGTCCCCGCTGATGCCATGGTGGTGGCGGCTGACACAGAAGGAACTTGCAGATCTTTCCCCCATGTGTCCATCCTCCTAATAAGGACTCTAGGACCATGGATAGATATAAGCAGATGATTTTTTCAGCGACCTACCTTGCTGCTGCTTGAATTATGATTTCACTACACCAGACTCTACAGCTGCAGGGGCTCAGGAAAAAATTTCTCAGCAGCTACCCTTACTTACAACCATTGCACTCTCCTCCCTGATATCATATGCTGCTGATTGTGGCTCTTAGGCGTAAGCCTGGATGCAGCTATGTAATTTTCAGATCCCTTTAAGGCGTCCTTCACAAACTCTCCCTTTGATGGTTCAGCTTTGTTTGGCCCTCAAGTGAAGGAAACGTTGACCAGGTGTGAGCAGGACGGCAAAACTCTTTCTGCCGTTGGAGTCCGTTTTTCCACCCCTTCTAGACCTTATCCCAAAGGACAGAAGGGTGGCAAAATGTGGTTCCAAATCCCAAGGAGTCACGCCGGATTCACGTGGTCAGTTTACCCCTAGAGGCAGAGGGGGTAACAACAACAGATGCCACTCTAGAGGCAGAGGGGGTCCACAAAACCAGGGAAACAGAGAGTCTCTCTCTGACAAGCCCTTTCAGCATCCCTGAGATGTTGCCCGGCTGTCCCTCCTTGGAGGCAGTCGGGGGAAGACTATCGCTGTACCCAGAAGCCTGGCGTTCTCTCACTCAAGACAGATGGGTACAGTCGATCATATCCGAGGGTTACAAAATTCCTTTTGAGGAAAGTCCTTTCTATCCCTCAAATTCCCTTCCAGACGTACCACCCGGTCTAAGGGAAATTGCAGAGTTAGAAGTCTCAAAACTACTGCAAAAAAGAGCCATTCAGTCAGTTACAACAGACCATTCAGAGCCCGGAATCTACTCAAGGTTCTTTTTGGTCCCCAAAAAGACGGGAGACTGGAGAACAATATTGGATCTCAGCAGACTCAACAAGTCTGTGAGGAAGACAAGATTCCGAATGGTCACTCTTCAGTCGATTCTGCCCTTCTTGCAGAAGGACAACTGGATGTGCTCAATAGATCTTCAGGATGCGTACTCTCACATAAAAATTCACAGACGCTCCAGGAGATTTCTCTGTTTTCGGCTGGGGTCCAGTCATTTCCAGTTCAGAGCCCTGCCCTTTGGTCTCACTACAGCCCCCAGAGTGTTCACCAAATGTATGGCAGTGGTCACGGCTCATCTGAGACGTCAAGGATTCCAGGTGTTTCCGTATCTCGACGACTGGCTCCTTTCAGCCACCACCAGGCATCAGCTTGTTCAAGCCAGGGATTACACAATAAATCTTTGTTCTCAGTTGGGCATCTCGATCAACTTCGAAAAGTCATCCTTATCGCCCTGCCAGTCTATTACTTTCATAGGCGCAAACTTAAACACTGTTCGGATGTCAGCTACCCTTACAGATCAAAGAGTTTCAGACATTCAAACTCACGTCAGGATCATTCTAGCCAACAAGAAAGTACAGGCCAGAATGGTTCTAAAGGTATTAGGTCTCATGGCTGCGGCCATTACTCTTCTTCCCCTGGCTCGCTTCTACATGCGCTTTCTTCAGTGGATATTGTTCACTCAGTGGTCTTACCAACAACTTCCAATGCGTCACCAAATTCTGTGGACACAGATTTGCAAAAATCATCTTGCTTGGTGGATCACTTCTCCCCAGATTCACCAAGGCAGACACTTTGTACCCCCATCCCCGGTAGCCACTGTCACCACGGATGCCTCCCTGATCAGGTGGGGGGGTCATTATCAGGGCAGGATGGTTCATGGGACGTGGCAACCGTTCGAGTACCACCTGCACATAAATGTCCTAGAGATGAGAGCAGTGCTTTTAACGTTGCAAGCCCTCAACGACTTTCTTCCTGTAGGGACAATTGCAGTCCACACAGACAACATGTCTGTAGTTTGGTATATCAACAAACAGGGCAGAACCAAGTCCTACCCCTTGTGTCGAGAAGCGCTCAGACTTTGGCAATGGGCGATCTCCTCTCATTGGTTTCTGGTTGCAACGCACATCCCTGGGAAAACCAACATTTTAGCGGACAGATTGAGCAGAGCTATTCTCATGCCTCACGAGTGGTCTCTCAAGCAATCTATAGTGGAGGAGATTTTTCTGGAATGGGGTCGCCCATGTTGCGATCTTTTTGCTACTCCCCAAAACAGCAAATGCCCAGACTTCTTCTCTCTCTTCCCTCTGTCAGGCCATCCCCCCAGAGACGCTCTGACCCAGGATTGGCCCCAGGGACTTCTTTATGCCTTTCCTCCTTTTCCACTGATCCCTCAAGTTATCCAGAAAGCAACCGTTTTGAGAGCCAAAATGATTCTCATTGCTCCTTATTGGCCTCGACAAATTTGGTTTCCGTTCCTCCATCGTCACCTTTTGGTGCAGCCGTGGCATCTGGACCCAGTGCCAGATCTTCTGATTCACCAATCCGGTCAGCTGCACCGGTCTATCCCTTCTCTCAACCTCACAGCATGGTTGCTCCACTTCCTTCCTTAGCCAGGCTTCCTTTGATCTCTAACCCTGTTAGAGACATCATAGTAGCTTCTTTAAAATCCTCTACCAGGAGGATTTATACAAGCAAATGGAAACGTTTCTCTTATTGGGCTAAGGCCAAGAATATTGATCCCTTCACTGCCCCAGTTCAGGCAGTTTTGGACTTCTTAGCGGAGATTTTTCATGCAGGCTCCTCTTCTTCCACAGTTAGAGTTCAATTGGCTGCTATCTCGAACTTTCATGTCGGGATCGCAGATCACAATATTATGTCCCATAGGCTTTGTAGAGCCTTCTTGAAAGGAATTTTCCTGCTAAAGCCTCCAATCAGGAATCCTCCTCCTCAATGGGATCTAAATTTAGTGCTGACATCCTTGATTCTTCCCCTTCGAGCCAGCTGTTTCTTGCTCCCTAAAATTTCTTTCTTGGAAAACATTATTCCTAGTAGCTATTACATCGGCCAGGAGGGTGTCTGAACTTCATGCTCTATCGGTTCGACCCCCCTATTTGGTCTTTCACAAAGACAGAGTATCATTGAGAACTAATCCGACCTTTTTGCCTAAGGTCGCCTCAAAGACTAATTTGAATCAATCCATTGATCTCCTGTATTTTTTCCAAACTATTCAAACAGATCGGAACAAAAACTACATTATCTTGATGTCCACCGCCAACTCAGATATTATTTGGACAGAACTAAACAATTTAGGAAATCCGATCAACTCTTTGTTTCCTATGCGGATAACAAGAAAGGCCTTCCTGTCTCTAAAGTGACCTTATCTAGATGGCTTTCTTCTGTCATCTCTGAAATTTATCTGCTCAGGGGAAAACAGCTGTGCTCAAAACCTAAAGCACATTCAACTAGGAGCTTAGCTACTTCTACAGCCTTTCAAGCTAGACTTCCTTTAGACACTATTTGTGCAGCGCCACTTGGGCCACTCCTCATACTTTTGTTTCCCATTACAAATTGGACTTGGCCTCCAGGGACAGAGCCAGTTTTGGCTCTACAGTCCTCAAGAGTCTGTTCCATTGAGCCACCCAGGATAGAGGTGCTAGGGACGCGGTCCCATCAAGCAAGAATGAAGGCGAGATTGACAACTTAACATTAAGAAGTTATGTACCTACCATAACGTTCCATGTTAGTTGTCTTCTCTCGCCTTCTTTCTTGCGACCCTCCCTCCTTCCCCCAGGCCTGGACAGACCTTTTTCTACAAGGAATTTTTATGCTGAAGACCATTCATAGCTGGTCCTTCTTCCATCCTGCAGGCTTTCTTTCTTCCTTTGGGAAGTGTTTATGCTTGGTGCTATTGCCCTTTGTCATCAAACGAGATCTGGGTACTTACCGCCTTGCATCATGGGATATGGGGCTGCCTCGAGCTGGTAAAAGTGACTCTCGAGCTTAGCAAGTGCCGAGTCGGAGCCGAGGATCGGCTCCGAACCCATCAAGCAAGAAAGAAGGCGAGAGAAGGCAACTAACATGGAACGTTATGATAGGTACATAACTTCTTATTCTGCCATCTGGGAAGGCACTGCAGTGAAAACTGAAAACTCTGTAAAGTTTTCTGAGAAGAGATAAACATGTTTGTCTTTCGGCTTTTCCCAGTTAGGGGTCGCCACAGCGGAACTCCAGTCCGCTAATGATTAGCAGTAGATTTTCATGAACGCCGAGGTGCCAGCTCGACGTTCAACCTTCAACTAAGGCACGCCTATTTACGCATGTCTTTTGAATGCCCACCCAACTGCTGGGAGGACATGCAGAGCCCACACAGAAGGCACTCCCCGCACTCCAGCCGAGAATCAAACGGGATAACCTCTTGCTGTGAGGCAACAATGCTACCGCTGCATCACTGCGGATTGTGTATATGTTTATCTCTCTGAGAAGAGATAAACATACACACCCATATTATCCAAAATATGTTAAAGGACAATAATGCACCTCTAACTTCCCACTGTCACTGTCCCTGTACTTCCTGAAGTGATCATAGCTAAATGCATTTCCTTTGCGTACTTAATTCCAGGTCTGTCTGGTAATGTTAGTTTACTTTACTAAATCATTAACTGGAAATCCAATGTGTGGGATCTCAAACATCTGAGACTTTTTACTTATCAAGACTTTGTACATAACTTGGAGTAGATGTCTCTGTTATGCTGGTTATTGTTACTGCCTTTGTAAATCCAATCAGTGCAAAGGTTTTATCACTCACATGATGTGTCTACTGGGAATCAAACATGCTCTAGCATATATATCTGTAATACTCTGCAGCACTCCTGTGTAGTCTGAGCTTCTCTCCGGGAAAAGGCTGAACACACAAAACTGTGAAGGATTTAGGCAGTAGGTAAGAAGTGTGCAGTCAGGGTCATGCTACATGTATAGGTTCATAGGTTCATACTAGGCTATCTGCCCTAGGGCATTTATAAGCCTAGCCAGAATGTGTTTGGCTTTCGCCACCCATTTTAAATTTATTTTGCTATGCCCTTTTTCGAGGTTAGTATACTGTGCTTCTGTCTAACAGTGACACAGAAGTGATACCCGGGGTAAACCTATGATCTCCCATCCACTCATCAAGATTCCTCTTGAAGAGAGTCAATGAGGGACTCTGCCTAACCTGGACTGGGATTTTATTCCAGAGTGAAGGGAGCCTCTGGGTTATCAATCTGTCCCTCCAGCATGTCCTATTTATTTCAGTGCTGAGGTTCAAGTCTCTCGAGCGCGTAGCTTGATGGGATTTGGATTTTCTGAGGTGCAGCATGTCCATTAATTCCGGATTGGACATGGCTTTATACGTCAGGCACAGATCGCCTCTGAAGAGGAGGCATGCCACTGAGTAGAGCTGGAGTTTCTTTAACCGGGCAGCATATGGCATCTGTTTGAGCCCTTTGATCCTCTTGGTGAGGTACTTTTGGGGTCTTTCCAGTTGCTGCAGGTGTCTGGTAAGGTACATCCCAAAAGGGGCATTGTACTCAATTATGGGCCTGATGAGGGATGAGTAAAGAGGTACGATGACCTCCCCTGATCTAGATGTGAATCCCTTCATGATTAGGTGGGCTATATAAAATGTTTTTCTAACCACTTTGGCCACGTGGTTGTCAAATGAGAGATTGCTATCAACTTGGGTCCCCAGGTCCCTAATTACTTCTTCTGTACTTAATGGATTACCACCTATGTGGTAATTTGTGGGCACTTTGTTTTGCCAAAGGGATGACTATACACTTTTGGCGTTTAGCTTGAGGCCATGGCTCTGGCACCAGTTGTCTGTTTCTATGAGGCCCTTTTGGAGGATGCTTGTGTCGGCTGGAGAGTCGATTATGGTGCCCAGTTTGCAGTCATCTGCGAACTTGGTCAGCCACAGTCCTTCCGTGTTGGCCTGTACTTCCGAGAAATATATACCGAACAAGAGAGGTCCCAGGACTGAGCCTTGTGGGACACCACTTGTAACTGGTTTGGAGTCTGACATGGCTCCAGCAATTCTAACCATGTGGGTTCTGTCCTTGAGCCAGTTTGCAATCCATCTAGTGACATAGGGTTTATATTTAAGCTGGTGAGCTTATCTATAATGCCCGAGTGGGGTATTGTATCGAAGGCTTTTGCGAGGTCCAGGTAGGCTGTGTGGACCACCTTCCCCTCGTCAATGGCCTTGGTGACTGTTTCAAAGAAATCAACCAGGTTTAAGAGGCAGAATCTGCCCTCAACAAAGCCGAACTGGGTAGGATCCAATGTCTGTAGGTCCCCAATGTCTTTATTTATGAGGTCCATGATGATCCTTTCCATAGCTTTGCAGACTAAGCTAGTCAGGCTGTGTTTGAGGTCTACTGGGGATACATTTATGTCTTCTTATGTGTGTTTCAGGTGTACTGGAGACCATTATATATGCCTGAAAACCCTAGTTGGTGAGGAGTGAATGCTTTGCAAATTTCTTATGAACCAGTGAACTTCTAGAGTTTTGGGCCTGAAGGTTCAAGAGACTGAGCTTTCAGTGGTTTGCTTAGTTTTACTTACAGTAATGCTGTTGTCTGAATGGGAAAGTGTGCAGACTCTGGATGTACAACTTTATCCTAGCACATTACCTTACCTGGACCACAGTCCCATGGAACAGAGACATCACAGATAACTAACCTGGCAACTGTGGAGTGCAACTTCCCAAATAATACTAATGCCACAGCTGGTGAGATTAGAAATAAATGTACTACTCATACAGTGGTATTCTACTCACATCATCAACTATGAAAATAGTCTTTTATTTAAACAAAGGAAAAGGAAAACAATCTTTCAGCAGTACATAAAAAATAACTGCCAGCTTTAAAAGTTAATATTTCTTTTACTCAGTACACTACCTCCAAGGAAACATTTTGCCCTTAATATACTCTTATCTGCGCAGTGTTTCTGTACTACACTTAAATGATAATGTGCTTTTGCTGTTTTGATTAGATGTCATGCATCTGTCCAGCTCAATGGTGAAAAAGGTTCTCCATGAATCAGTTTTCCTACCTTTTTAACAAATATAGAATTTATTACTCCAATCCATTTCAACCTTGGGACTCCCAAACCTCAGGATACCACCACTGGACTTTAGAGGGAGTACTCCAGCATGGTACTTTTGTATAGTTATACAGTGTAAAAGTTATGGATATGAACTGCACATGATCATTGTGCAGCCATGAATTCAATTCCTTTGATCATTATGCAGCCATGAGTTTGACTCCTTTAGTCTCCACTGAACACTGTGCAGCTCTCTCACCACACTAGTGCTTCTTTCACACCCAATTAAAGAAACACTTGCACCTAAAAGGCTAATACATACTGCCTGGTTAACAAATGAATAAAATAAAATGCTGACATGGAACTTTTCTAACTGGAAACACAAACAGACTCTGATAGCAAGTAAGGACTGCACTGTTTACCTATTCTGACCACCTTACTGGCTTGCACTCTCTTGATCCACTTATGATATTTAAAAGTTTCTACTGTGCTCTAGCCTTTTTTCTCCCTTCGCTCAGTGACATGCATACTATATTTCATTAATGTTTTTTACATGTCTCCAACAGACAGCTATTGTCTAATTTGGGATCCTCATATGTAGCCCAGGTAGGGGAACTGCCAAAATGGGAGCTACCTTGGGGCTAAAAGCCCATAGGATGAAAAGAGCTAGTGACCACTTGATGACAGAAGCTGAAGGATCAGTTCTAGCAAATCCTGAATCCTAGAGGTGATGACATCTGACAGGTTCTCCAAATCCAACATGCACTCTAAAAGCTTAGCAGCTCAGACAAAGAAGTGCATAACTTCAACTTGCTGACTATTATACCCAGATACTGCAAGAGTTGCAGCTGCCAGATTAGACTGGATTTTGTTAAATAGACTCCACTAGGTACCAGTTGTCTAGAAAGGACATACCTGAGCTCCACAAATACAAAACATATTAGCACCCCTACTGTACATTTTGAAAACACCTTGGGAGTAGAGTTGAGGCCACAAGGCTAAGTTGTAAACTGAAAATAACTGGCCCCTACTAAGAAGTGAAACAAAACTCCTAGAATGCTTTCTTATCTGCATGGGAAGATAAGCATCTTAGAGGCCCAAATAGTCAAAGTAAACTGTACTGTCATTTAGAACTACATACATAAAGCCTAAACAAAATTTCGTGCATCAGCTCAAGTTCTTGAGATTACAAGGAAAGTGAAACAACACATACAAATAGAGGAATAAACACAACTAACAAATACAATACTACTCCCAATACATGCAAGAAAGAACACAGATATTTATCAACATGCATATACGAAAACAATACCCTCCACTGAGTTACATTAAGTACCCTATTTAAAGTAACACAAAAAGTACAGTTTTGTACCTACCATAAATGTAGATGTTCGAGTGCTAATACAGCTGCAGTCATAACAGATGGGTTTTCCTGCCGTCAGGTGGGTCCTCGGTCGGCCGAATTCCAAAGTCTAGGTCCAGCGTCGGATGTCGTCGCTTCTTCCCTGACGTCAGTGCGACAGGGGTATAAAAGAACCAGCCGACGCCATTTTCTTCAGTTTTTCTTGCCCCAGATGTCAGGTGCCCCCAGAAAGAAGGCAAAACATAAATTTATGTAATAATGCAATGCCATATAATCAAAAAACAGTAGTTGCAAGCAAATACACCATAAAAGAATACCCCACTGAGGTTGTATGAGGAGGTGTTAGCCATTAGGCCTGTCCCAAGAGGGTAAGGAGAGAGGGAAACCTGGACTGCAGGTGTATTAGCACTCGAACATCTACATTTATGGTAGGTACAAAACTGTACTATGTTCATCGTGCATACAGCTGCAGTCATAACAGATGGGTAGAATCCCAAAGCTAATAAAGGGGTGGTAGGCACTAAGTGGAACTAGGAGGAGCCAGGATGCCCTGCAAGACTGCAGTGGCAAAGCCCGCTCTAGTTTTGGAGTATAATGGTAGGTGATAGTGCTTGGAGAAAGTATGTACAGAACTCCAAGTGGCTGCTTCCAAAATATCTTTGGTAGGAACCCCCCTCAGGAAAGCTGCAGAGGTAGCTGTGGCCCTTGTGGAGTGAGATCTGATGCCTGTACGTACAGTTTTACCATGAAAAGAGTAACAAAAGCGTATGCAGTGGGCTATCCATTTTGAGATTGTCTGTTTGGAAATATGCTTCCCTTGAGCACCTGTAGCATAGGACACAAAGAGTTGCTCTGATTTTCTGAAAGGCTTTGTTCTGTCCAAATAATAATGGAGCTGTCTGTGAATGTCCAAGGAATGTAGTAGTCTCTCCCCTTTGTTTTGTGGATTAGGGTAAAAGGTAGGTAAGTGGATAGCCTGATTCAAGTCTACCCTGGATACTACCTTTGGCATAAAGGAAGGATTGGTCCGTAAGGAAACTCTGTCCTGATGGAAAATGATGAAAGGCTGCACAGCCATGAGGGCTTGTAGTTCCGAAACCCTGTGTGCTGAGGTGATAGCCAGAAGGAAGGCTGTTTTCCATGACAAATATTGCAGTTCTGTTGAAGCAGCTGGCTCAAAAGGAGGCAGGGTCAGTTTTTCTAGAATGAAATTGAGGTCCCAAGCAGGTACTGGTTGCTTCCTTGGGGGTTTTATATTCTTAGCCCCTCTGAGGAACTGTCTTAAGAGAGGGTGGGAGAATAAAGGGGAATCAGTGTTGTACTCTGCAGAAATGGCTGAGGCATGGATTTTGATGGAGGAGAATGAAAGTCCACTGCTTAGCATCTCGGCTAGGTACTGTAATATTTGAGGTAAATTCAGTATTCCAGGATTCTGACCCTTTTTCTGATTCCAGGCACAAAACCGTTTCCATTTTGCGGAGTAGGCTTTTCTAGTAGAAGGCCTTCTGGCCTCCAAAATGACATCCTGCACCTCCTTGGAGAGTAGGGTCTGTTGTGAATTTAAGGAATCCTCCATGCGGCTAGATTGAGTGTTTTCAGCTGACTGTGAAGAGTTTTGAAGTTGTGCTGAGTCAGTAGAAGAGGCATTAGAGGCAGGATCCATGGTGGGGAATGCGTCAGGCTCCTCAGGAGTGGGTACCAGTGTTGTCTTGGCCAGTCTGGAGCAATGAAAATCATCTTTGGTCTGTCTGCTCTGGCTTTTAATAGAACTTTGGGCAGCAGAGGAAGAGGTGGAAAGGCATAAACTGTCATTGTTGTCCAACTGAAAGAGAGTCGTCCACTTTCCAGGCCTGTGGATGAAAGGTCCTTGAGCAGAATTTTGTCAATTGGTAATTTCTGTGGGTGGCAAAGAGATCTATGTCTGGCCTTCCCCATGCTTGAATTATCTTTGTAAAAACTTGAGGATGCAACTTCCATTCATGTGGATCTGTCATATTTCTGCTCAGGTTGTCTGCCAGCGTGTTTTCCTTGCCTGGCAGGAACTGTGCTTGAAGTTGGATTTGTAATTCCAGAGCCATGTTCCAAAGAGACATGGCTAGCCTGCATAGGGGGTATGAATGGGTTCCTCCCTGTTTGTTTATGTACCACATCACTGTGGTGTTTTCTGTCCTTATCAATAGCTGGCCTGGATGCAGTACGTCTTTGAAAGCCATAATAGCATTTATTACTGCTAGCATTTCCTTTTGATTGATGTGTAGGTGCTTTTCTTTTTGAGCCCATTTGCCCTGAATGCACCGATCTGTCATGTGCGCCCCCCAGGTGTAGTCCGAGGTGTCTGTTGTGATGACTTGATTTGCTTGAGGCTTGCAGAATCGGAGATCTATGTTTCTTTGGCATGCTTGAGCCCACCACAGAAATTCCTTTTGAAGACATGGAATCAGTGGTATAATTGTTTCCAAACTGTAGCTGTGTTGAGACCATAAGTTTTTTAGGTACCATTGAAGTTTCCTCATATGCAGCTTTGCACATGGGATCAGCAGGATGCAAAATGCCATGAATCCCAGAGCCTGCAGGATTTTCCTTGCAGTCAGCCTGGTGAAGGTTGCCAGTTTTCTGAAGTATTGAGTTAGTTGCCCTTGTTTCTCTGGCGTGAGGTAGGCCATCTGGGTGTTTGTATCCAAGCTGGCACCCAGGAAAATTATTGTTTGATAGGGTATTAGTCTTGATTTCTTTTTGTTGACTGTGTATCCCAAAGATTTAAACAACATTATTACAAACGCCAGGTGTTTCAGAAGAGTGTGTTTGCTGTCCGCTTGGATCAGGCAGTCATCCAAATATGGGTATATTTGTATCCCTTGAAGTCTGCAGAAGGCAATTACTGATGCCAGGCATTTCGTGAACACTCTGGGCGCAGTAGATAAGCCAAAGGGCAATGCAGAGAATTGATAATGGGTTGAACTTGCAAGAAATCTGAGGTATCTTCTGCAATCTTGTCTGATTGGGACATGCAGGTATGCCTCCTTGAGGTCCAATGTTACCAGCCAAGACTCCTTGCCCAGCATGGGAAGAAGCTGCTGTAATGTGAGCATCTTGAATTTTGGTACGAGTAAATATGTGTTTAGGATGGATAGGTCCAAAATAGGTCTCCAATCTTTGCCCTTCCTTGGTACCAGGAATAGTCTGGAATAAAAACCTTGACCCTGTTCTTGTGCAGGTACCTCTTGAATAGCTTTCATGTCCATGAGATCTGAAATTTGTTTTTGTGCCTCTGCCCTTTGATTGTGTAGCAGGTTTGGCATGCCTCTCATTTTTGGAAGGGTGTGAAAGTGGAATCTGTAGCCTCTGTCTATAATGTCCAGGACCCATTTGTCTTTTGTGACAATATGCCAATTTTTCGAAAATAATGCCAGTTTTCCGCCTAAAGGTGCTGCCATTTGAGCCTTGCTTGGCATGCAAAGGGGAAAGTCATTGGGTCTGCTTTCTGAATGGCTGTGAACTATCCTCACCACCTCTTGGTGTAGGTGCTTGCCATTGTCTGCCTCTAAATGATCCTTGAGATTGCCCTCTACCCCTCGGGCGCCTGTATCTACCTCTTTGAGGTCAGTCCGTGGCTGGAAAGGACCAATTTTTTGAAGGCCAATTTCTACTGAAACGTGAGGGTTGTACCTGTAGGAAATCTTTCACTGTTTGCATTGATTTTGCCTTTTCCTCCATTTTCTTTAATACCTCCTCAGCTTTAACACCAAACAATACATCTTTTTGAAGAGGTGCATCTAGTAATTTAGCTTTGACATGATCTGGTAAGGTTTGCTCTTTGAGCCAAGCATGTCTACGTATGACTGATCCTGTAACAGCAGCTCTGCATGAGGCCTCTAAAGCATCAAAACCACATTGCAAGGTATGTTTACCCACTTGCTCTGCACTATGCAAGAAATCCTGCAACTCCTTCAAGTCTGGTTGTTTAGGTTGTGACATTTTGCTTTTCAACTGAGATAACAAAAACTGTTGATACTTTAACATATGGAACTGACAGTTTAATGCCCTCATGGTTAAGGTGGCTGAGGTGTATACCTTTTTCCCCCACCTTTCTAAAGCTCTGGAATCTCTCTGAAGGTAATGGATTTTTGGCAGTGGAGGCCTTAATTCCCTTGGGACCCTGTGAAATAGTTTCTGGGTCAGCCGCATGGCTTTTGTATAGGAATTGGTGTGAATCAGGAACCCGGTAATACCTGTCAGGCTTGACTGGAGCTGGAGGTAAAGAATCTGGGTTAAGGCTGGCCTCAGAATACACATCATCTAGTATGTCTAAGACAGGAGGTATAGCCAGAGGCCTGTGCTGAGGGAGCAAGAGGAAATCCCTGAGCCTTTTCTTGGAGTCTGAGTACTCTTGGCCTTCCCAGTGGAAGTGTTCCCTCAAGGTATGCAAGGTTTCCCCAAAGAGTAATCCTCAGGGGAGACAGAGGGAATGGACTCCTCTGCATCAGAATCTTCGAAAGGGGAGTATGAATGTTCCTGATCCTCAGAATGTTCTGAAGTAATGGAGGCCTGGTCCGAGGAAGGGTATTCTTCCTCCACTCTGGGCCTTTTGTCCGAGGGGGGTTGAGAACCCCTGATAAGAGTAATCAAATCCTCAGCCATTTTGAGCATCTGCTTTTTAGGCATGGGGCCTTGAGAGGGGCCCTGTGGAGCTTGTCTTTTAGAATGCATGGCTGCTTTAGATTTAGTGTAAGCCTTAATGGAAAAAGAAGAAGAAGGCCTGAAGACACCTTGAGAGGTGGTAGGCCTGTCTAAACTCTGAGTTTCCCTGCCAAGAGTGGCTTCGGTATCTGTAGTCGGGGTGTGGGCTGAAGAGCCTGCGACCTCGGGCACAGAAGACACCGCTAATGAAGTTTCATCGGTAGTCAGGAGCTGCCGTAGGCGCCTCGCTGAGAACCGGAGCACCTGTAGTAGGCTTTAGCATGGTGTCGGTAGAAGTCGCGGACCTCGTATGTCAGTCTTTATCTTTGCATCATTTACTCAAAACTGCGTGGTCTGGGCCTAAGCAAGGAATGCAGAGGGAATGGAAATCCTTATGCGGTATTTGCTTCCCACATGAAATGCAATTATTAACTTTGTCTGACATCGGTCTGAGGCAAGAAAAATTTCCCCAACGGGGTACTTGGCTTTCAAGAAGTCTTTGGTTGAAAAATATTCGTAATCTCAGGAGCTGGCCGACCGGCACTTGCGAACTGCTTCTGCTTCGGGCACCGCGCGGCAAGAAAGACTGGAGAAAATGGCGTCAGCTGGTTCTTTTATACCCCTGTTGCACTGACGTCAGGGAAGAAGCGACGACATCCGACGCCGGACCTAGACTTTGGAATTCGGCCGACCGAGGACCCGCCTGACGGCAGGAAAACCCATCTGTTATGACTGCAGCTGTATGCACGATGAACATCACACTACAGATTGAAATGCCTAATATTGCACTTGAGTGAGTTAAATAATACTGACTATGGATATAATAAATAAATATTGCACTTGGAATATATATGTAAGTATATATTACACAAATAAATAAAATTGATTTATATGTCCAGACCCCTGGGACTAGTGCCCGAGTTCAGAAGTCAAATCACTGCAGGGTAGAAACTGTTACTGAGTCTTGTAGTCCTGCAGAGGATGCTCCGATATCTCCTGCCAGATGCCAGATGCTTAAACAGTCCATGCGCAGGATATGTGTTGTCCTGTATTTTGGTGGCCTTTTGGATGCTTCTTGCAAAACAAAGATGTTATATTGATGGAAGACTAGAACCTGTTACCTTCTCTTCAACCCTCACCGTTCTTTGCAGTGTTTTTCTTTCTGTAATTGTGCAGCTTCCAAACTACACTGTGAAGTTGCAGGTGAGGATGCTCTCTATTGCACCTCTATAGAAGGTGGAGAGAATATGAGGAGAAAGCTCAGCCTTTTTCAGCCTTCTTAAAAAGTGGAGGCATTGGTGTACTTTCTTGAACAGTTGGCTGGTGTTTCCCACTCACGAGAGATCCTCTGATAGGTGTACACCCAGGAATTTTGTACTCAACCCTTTCCACACCCTCACCATTAATCCTGAGCACTGGGTGGTTAGTGCACCCAATCAAACATTTACAGAAGAGAAGGAACTTATAAAGCAACAATGTGGAAGCTCTTCTTCGGCTATAGGTGCTTAGGTCAATTAAGTTCAAAAAAGGGTCTAACATTCCAAGACAACCATTTTTTTTTTTTAAGACAGAGTAAATTCCCTTGCCCTGCTGGTCTCCTGGGCAGGTTGTATAACTTGTTTGAGGAACACTGTCACTCATCGTCTTGCCATTATTTTTGTCTTGGGGTTATAAGGCAAAAGGAAAAACTCTGCTGCCCTGAGTGCGCTATTTACTGTATCACATGCTCCAGAGACCTGGTTGTCTACTACAGGATTACTACTGCCTCACTGCTGATTTTGCTGATGACCCTGTGAGTTCTAGTAGGACCCTGGACTCTACTGGGTCCACTGTGACCTAGTAAAGGTGCACTGGTGAGGATAAAATTTGACACTTGCAGCTCAAAGGGTTTGCCCTTTCACTTTCATGGCCTTTAGAAGAACATTGGTTTCTGTGCCAAAAATCAGCAGATCCGGAAAACGGCATAAATTAAGATTACAATGACATCAGTGGCAAAGGGTAACTGGCACACTTAGGAGTGTCAGCACACGGCACTGCCAGAACTAGCCATCCAGGCATCACTGTCCACAATACTATATATTCTCTATATCAAGAGGAATCCACAGCTATGGCTGAAGCTACCAGATCCTTCAGATGTTCTTTTCCTGTTGCTTTCATGCAGACTGCTCTTCTAGCAGCCTCTTCCATGATATCCTCCTGGAATATTAGCATTTGGATCATGTAACTACGTCTTCAGGGTTAAGGAGCGCTATGCATAGGTTTGTGTCTTTACACTCTATGCATCTTTACATTCCTTCTTCAGAGAATTGATGGTTTATGCCTGTGGAGTAACATGGTCTCGTGGAGGTTTGGAGTCTCAGCTTACATCACCCAGTCGCTATCAAGCAAAATACCCTTTTCCATGAACAGAAGACATGGTATACAGGAACGCTAACTTAAAGGACCCACAACATGGAAACCACCTAAGAGGTCTCAATGGAGAACCTACATGCCTGTTGATTGGAGCCATCTCTAAGGGAGCAGAATTACTTTTTCCTCTACATTTTTCTTAGTGTCTTGCTTTATTTGGAGTCACCCAGAGATAAAAATGACAGGCTGCTTCTGATTTTGTCATCACAGTCTTCAAAAAATCCTCATAGGTAGTTATATTTCAGCATACTGAAAACTGTCCAAGGTTTTAACAGACTTTCCTTAGCTGCGTCCTTGGATGAGAAATAAGCTTCTTAAAGAATCTATGCTAAGAAAGACGGAAGGGAAGATGGAGGACGTGAAGGTTTAACACCTCCATGAAAGCATCCTGGATCAGCTTTTGGGGATGGGAAAATGCAATGGGGCTGGGACACCACCAGCTGCACTGTTGGCAAGAAAAGGATGATCTGTTACAAAAGAGATAGTACAGGCCGATGCATGACAGTCTGCAATGCGAGTAAAGCATTTGGTTCAATATCGCTGATAGTGGGGGTGATAAAGAGAGAAACCTGATACTAATATAGGTAGTTTCCACCATTCATAAGTACACAAAATGCTGATGCCCGACAGCCTAATGTCAAATTCAACACTGGTTGACACAGTGCTTAGACATCCAATATCAGTCACTCCACTGTCAAGGTTTAGTGTGATTTAAGAGCACTCCAGGGCTGGACCAATTCCAGTGGGCCGAACATAACTGCCTCTGACATCAGCAGAGACAATGATAGAAAACCCAAACAAAAACCAAGGCAAAGCACCAGACTCAAGACTATTAGCACCTTCATTCTTTTCAGAACTTCTTCACAAAACTCTTTAAAAGAAAAAAAGTGCTAACACTCTTGAGTCCGGGGCTTTGTCTTGGTTTTTGTTTTAGTTATGGTTGCTTCGGTATACAGCATCTTTTCTGCTAAAGTGATAGAAAAACTAACATTTCCTGGGTCATAAGAAAGGTATCCATCATTTGAGCACCCAGTGAAGGACCCGTTTAGCTCTGATGCTAATATCTACAGCGTATATGAGCATACGTACTGTACCATGTAGTGATAATGTAGTGGTATCTTTAACAGGCGCTAACAGTAACTGGGTCTGTGCATAATATGAAATCCTCATCAAAACAATTCAGAACAAAATGGTACCAAGTTCACAATGTATCTAATGCTTCTTTATTTGTTAACCTTAACTATACATGCATTTTTCTGTACACATATGATATGTAGTCCTCTCCCATTCTGGATGAAGGAGATGAAAAGACTAGAACTGATGACAACCTATTCTCTGGCCATAATGAAGAAGCCTCTGAGCTACAGAGATTACTTCTACTGATGCCTGGACATTAAATAATTCCATCACATGACCAGTGTGGAAATGTGCCAGTGGGAGACCAACATTAGATCCTGATGAAGCCTAAGTGGTGGGGGGACAACATCAGAGCAGAGGAGGCACAGATGGCCTCCTTTTCTCTCTTTTTCTGTCTTACTCTCCTTATTGTACCTGTGGAAATGGTCATGCTCTCTCTTGCTCACTGTCCATCTTCATTTCCTTTTTTTCCAGGGCCACAAAAGGAAAATGAAGAAGGGGTTAATGATCTCTAGCTTTTTCAAACCTCTCTGCCACTAAGGTACTTCCTGGGGCCTTACAGCTTTGTATGCATGCATCTTGAATAAACCTCCTGTGTACTTGCAACCTCTGCATTTCATGTGAAAGGTCCAACACATGACTCACCTAATGTGTGAAACAGCTAAGGGGATATGGTGCTCATGGAACACTTAGTTTTTAGAAATTGTTATGTTAAAAATGGCTCGGCATGAAAAAACAAAAGCAAACCATTAAATGGCATCACTAGCAATTTGAAAAAGAACTTTTAACTAAGAAATCAGCAACCCTAGAGTATCTAGAGTAGCAGAAAAGCAGCGCTGAGTTCAAAAAAGGATGGGGAAGGCCCAAGAGCCAGACCAACATTTTAAGTCCTGCAACCAGAATATTCAAAGTTAGCTCCTTTCCTGATAAATGGTTTCATTTTTTTTTTGTTTTTTTTTATTTTAACCAATGTTTAACATCAAGACTACTGCCTTGAATATGTCCCAAAGCTGAATAAACTTACTTAATTGCCATTTGTGTAATAATGTGCCAGCAGCTTTAGCTGCAGCTCATAGTATGTAAGCCGTCTTACCTACATCAAATAGTTGCCAGCTGTTTTATTAACAATCAATAGTTGTCAGCTGTCTCATCTGCATTCAGCAGCATGTCATCTGTCTTATATTTAGCCAATAAATGTGTCAGACATTTTGTCTACTGCCACTCCTTTATCAATCCAATCAAAAATCCATATTAGGCTCACCTGACAGCATCTTCAAGAATCTATGCCCTGTGCTGTCTTGTAAACCATTAACTTTTAGTTAACCAAGAACTCTCTTTTCCAAAAGAGATTCCCACTCATAACACATATCTAGCATGTAACTATCTGAGACTTAATACGGACTTCAACAACTAATCCAATGTTTAAGAGTGTCACTTTAAAAAGTCACTTTCTGTGCACTGTACAAGATTTACGATTCAGGCTGTAATTCAAAATGCCATTTAGCTTGTCAATTGACAAGAGCATGGCTGCATACAGCAAAGGCTCTGACATGTGCAATTGATCCCTTAATGCATTAATAGTAAGTCTTTATTTCTGTCATGTTATTACCTTATAACGCTTTGCATCTGCTTTCAGAGCTGTCAATGTCTGAAAACTAAAAATTGCAGGAAGACTACATTTCTTGTCACAGTATATTACTTTAAAGCTTTTGTCTGTTAAGTTTCGGAGCATGCTACAGGGCTCAGTAACAGGACTGGCTCAGTTCTGCATACTATGCCAGACATAACACTGGGAAAGGATAGCAAAATCAATGTACTTGTTGACTGCACCAAGGAATGGTGTAGTCATCTTGGTTGGGAGAACCATTCCTGATGACTGAAGAATGGAAAGGTAGTAGTAAGCATCAGAGATTCAATG
Organism: Protopterus annectens; assembly: GCF_019279795.1. NCBI lineage: Eukaryota > Metazoa > Chordata > Ceratodontiformes > Protopteridae > Protopterus > Protopterus annectens. The sequence goes on from NC_056733.1 coordinate 764,692,477, forward strand.
AAAAAAGTTCAAAGGTATAGCATGTGCTTTGGAGAAGTCGAAATGTTGTCACAACACACCTGCACAAGGTGGTGGTGGTAGCAGTAAAAGACAGAAAACAGGATCCGTCTGCCATAATCACCCCAAATGCTGACCCATGTAATATGATATGAAGGACAATTATAAACGCCATCAGGATTCTGGTAAGACAGCTAGGTGACAGGTCTGAAGGGAATTAGAGAATATAGGAGTTGAGGCATGGCAAGAAACGTTAATGGCTGAGAACGTACACACTACAAGACAGAACAGAAAAACATTACATGGTCTGGACAAACCACACTGTTGGGGAGCAGCCCAAAGGTGTGCAGTCAAAGAGGCAGGAGAGATAGAGAAGAAGAGGACACGAATAAGTCCTGAAAGATGGACAATTCAAGACTCACATATGAAAATACTGTGTTACAGACTGGGTGACAGGATCCCGGATCCCATGAAGGCAATGATGCATAGTAGGTCATTGGATGGATTACTGATGCCTGGGACAGATGGAAGGCAGTTTGGGAAAGAGGCTACAGGGAAGGGAAGCAGGAGGGGGCTAGTCAGAACTCTTGTGCAATCCTGCCACAGTATACAACGTCTTTCAGCATATTCAGTTGACTAAAATTATGCAACAGCTAGATGGTTATATCAGGTTTAAGCCAGCTCACTAATTAAAATCATGCAATAGCTAGATGCTTATATCAGGTCTAGGCCAGCTCACTAATTAAAATTATACAACAATTAGATGCTTATATCAGGTAGAGGCCAGCTCACTAATTAAAATGAACTGATGACCGACAGTTGGTGAACATGGAACCATTTTGGCTAACAAATCTCCAACAACTTCTCCATTACACTATGGAGATTTCTGCTCCCCACCCTATTTCTGAACATCAAGCATCAAGACTAAACCAAGAATAACAGATGGTTGCCTCCTCAGAAGATATGGTGACTTCTTTGTGTACCTACGAAGTAGTAAGAGATCTGGGATCACAAGTAGACTGCGACCTTAACTTTGACCAACATGTGTCTACTGTAGTAAGGAAAGCTTTCTATGTACCACACTTGATTAGCAAAGGCATCGCCTCTAGAGCAAAGGAGGTTATATAGCCCCTCAATACTCGTCATTAATCAGGCCCATAATTGAGTACAATGCTCTCTTTGGCATATACCATACAAAGCACCTGTAGCAACTGGAGAGACCTCAGAGGTTTCTTAGTAAGAAGATCAAGGGACTTCAGCACGTGTCTTACACAGACCGACTAAAGTCCTTGTTACTATACTCAGTATCGTATAGACTTCTTGGGGGAGACTTATACCTGGCTTACAGAGCACAAACTTAATGAATTTGCTGTACATCAGTAAATTAAAACAATGAGTGAGAAGGTCACTGAAAAGTCAATCAGTAAAAACAAAATGAAAATTCCAGCAAAGCTAGAACTTCCACTGAATAACCTCCCAAACTCTCTGGTATCAGAGGAACATGGGATATATGCAAATGATCCTTATGAACATCAGGTGTTTCAGCTAACTGGCGATTCTGAATGCCCATGACTTGTTTTGTCGTTTTAATGGACAATTTCAGGCCAATAAAGCCAAACCCCACTAGCTGTGGATATGCATATTTCAGCCTTGTTATGACCTCATCAGCACAGCACAAGCAGAATGTTTGACTAAGCATTAGAAACACAGGGCTTTGCTGGAATTTTCATTTTGTTTTTACTGACTGACTTTTCAGTGACCTTCTCACTCATTGTTTTAGTTGGTTGTTTGGGATATTTTTGCAGTGACCCTAATGATAATGGACATCAGCTGGGTATAACAGTCCTGTGTTTCTAATGCTTAGTCAAACATTCTGCTTGTGCTGTGCTGATGAGGTCATAACAAGGCCGAAATATGCATATCCACAGCTAGTGGGGTTTGGCTTTATTGGCCTGAAATTGTCCATTAAAACAACAAAACAAGTCATGGGCATTCAGAATCGTCAATTAGCTGAAACACCTGATGTTCATAAGGATCATTTGCATATGTCCCATGTTCCTCTGATACCAGAGGTTTGGGAGGTCATTCAGTGGAAGTTCTAACTTTGCTGGAATTTTCATTTTGTTTTTACTGTACATCAGTAAATCAAATGGGACTAGAACTACCCATTCCAGGGACCTAAATATGGCCTGTGACTTGAACAGGACGTGCTGGAGGGACATATCTGTCTCCCGCTGAGCAGCGTCTTTGGAATAGGCTGCCAATTCATGTAAAGCAGAATTCATGTAAAGCAGGGCACCTCTATGACACTGTTGAAAAGGAACCTGGACAAGTGGATGGGGCACAGTAAATTCTTTCTGGGTCTAGTGTCCACAAACCTCCTTGGCATGGGCAGTAATTACTAAGTACGATCCTGGGTACTGACTAGAGTATCTATGTTATTACATTGGGATGAAACAGCTAGGCTTGAAATGACCTCCAGGTCAATAGCCTAGTAACCTCCTATGATCCTTACTTCCCTATTGGCTAGTCAATAAAGGTCGAAAGTAAAATGAGAAGTTAAAACCTAACATGACTGAGTTCTGTACTTACACACAAAAATCATTTTGCACACTCTTTCTCTCTTTCTTTTTCTCCTCCCTCTTACTAATAGGATGACATCTGAAGAAAAAACAAGCAGAATGATTTTCCTCTAATTAAATGTTACACCACTGCGATACTTAAATGGACCAATATAATTTTCTTTACATCTGTAATTGAACACATACTTGCATATTGCATGCGGGGGTTGAATCAGTTCCAAGCTTCTTCTACAAGTAAGGTCCAAAACCACCAATCCTTGACCCCTTGTCACCAATAATATTCATATTTTAAAAGTATTGAGAATTATACTGTACCTAGGACTCTATTCATTGTGAGTAAATTAAGTGAAGTACTCACATTATACATTGATAATAAATTTGCCAAATGCCACTTTCCAACATCACAATCTGAAATGACCACTGGTAACATGGCTACACTTTGGGAAACTGCGATTATCCTAAGAAATGGAAACTCAGTGTTGATCTTGTTTAAATAGGTGGTGCATTTGGTTTCCTTTTGCATGGGGATGTTTGCCCCCCCCCAACACATACATACATACATACATACATACACACACACACACACACACACACACACACACACACACACACACACACACACACACACACACAAGTACACATACAAAGCACTTGGATTAGGTCATGTTTCTTGTTTTGCCCAATGTGGCTCTTTGACAGTTTGCTGTGGGGAAATTACAATCAGAAAATTAATCTCTGAGATTTCAACCCACTACCGTTTGTTTTGTGTTTTATGAAGATCAGAAAGCTAGGTGTGTCTTTTAAGGAAGCACACTAAATATTCTGTGAGAGACTGTTATGAAGATAAACAGCATGATTTTTTTTCTTTGAAGTCAGGATGAACCTGTCTATACCGTGTGGGTGGCAATTTTCTGAGCTTTGAGTCATGACTTGTTGCCCTTACTAGCTTGTAGCATGATAGCTCTTCACACACACACACACACACACACACACACACACACACACACACACACACACACACACACACACACACACACACACACATGTACTTTCTGCATGTTAAACACTGACAAACAAAAATTATTCTCTCCATACTGGTAATGCACAGTTTATAGTGAGTTCAGCAGTCTCAGATACCTTATTTCACAGAACAACGCTAATTAAACATTCACAGAATGGAAATGGAACACATCAGAATAGGTTCCCTACTTTAAGAAACATGTTGTCTGACATTATACCAGCAGTCAAACATTAGATTTAGGTGAACTGCATTTTAAGACGACGTCAGGAGTTGAACTTACATAAAGGCAAAGGTTAAGGAGGCTGAGATGTGAAACACTTCTTAGAAGGAAGGCTCCATGCTGCTGGTTCCTGTGAACAAGGTCAAGGGGCTTACTGCTAATGCAGAGCAGTTTTGGGGCTCTGTGTCCTCCTCAGATGTACTCAGTCCCCAAGGAAGGACCGAGAAAATAAATGTGAGCAGATAACATTATCTTTATCTGAAGTGGTTTCCTTGCTGTTTGGGACTACATAAAAACATAGCTTAAGAAGCAGCTCTGCTTCCATTTCACAGGTCACTACTCATTGTTTAAAGTGTGTTTATGATTCTGTAGAAACGACTTCCAGGGCTATGACCAACGGCACTGAACTGAGGAGGTTTGCCTGGCTGCTTCTCAGAACCTCCCAGAATATGTAGAATAACATTTTAAATTCTCCTTTGGTTAGAGGGTTAGTTTTACTGCAAGGAACAAAATAAACAATCTCAGCAAAATGCTGCTAAGCAGACATTTAAAAAGCAATTATCATAGAGGTTCCAAAAAAGAAAGAAGCACTCCTCCCACAACAGGAAGGGGAGTCAAACAAGTCAGAATGACTATTTAAGGGACCATGCCCCCCCCCCCCCCGACCTTTACTTCCTGAATCTATGTTTCTGTCTTTGGCAGTGGGAAAAAATCCTCCCTTTCATGGAGTTAGTCCTCATCCAACATGCCAAACTTCTCCACTTCTAAATGTCTTACAACACATGCTGTGCCAGGGACTATTACAGACATATTCAAGGATGTTTTGGTGCCAAAGAAAGAAAATGTCTAGAGACCAGTTCTGGTTCTTTCTTTCTTTCCTAAGCCAATTTGTAATGTACCCAAGTTCAAACTGTTGTTGCTTCACAACCTATTATCCCTTCTTCCTCATTGGTGGCCTAATGGTTAAGGTGTTTGCCTTACAAACACAAGGTGCAGGGTTTGAGTCTCATAAGGAATAATTGACTAATCTTACAATGGCTCACAAGGGCAGTTAGCCTAGTACTAACCTATGAACCTATAAGAACAGTGGATTTAAAAGATGCTTATCATCACAGCTATTCATCCAGGCTTCAGGCATTTCTCAAGGATTTGAATGCCTGGACCTCACTTTCAGTTTCACTCTTTGAACTATTGACTGCACCTATCTCATTGCCAGCTACAAGGTATCTACATTTTTTCTATATTTAGATTATCTGCTTATTTTTCAGGAGTTTCTCTCTTGGGTAATAGATCTCTTACACAAGCAGAGATTTCAAGAGCACATTCAAAAGTATTTTTTTACTCCATCACATAGACTGTGTTCCAGGGGTGACTGCTAGACACCTCAGTTTAAAGAGCTTTTTTCCCCACAGGAGAAAAAACAGATGTATATCTACATCAATTTCAAGAGTTTTGTACTCAGGCTTCAGTCAGTCTTTGCAAATGAGCATCTCAGGATTTTGGGCCTTGTGGCATCTGTGATTCAAATGATACCCGACAATACTCCACATTAAAAAGACACAGTGGTATCTGAAGTCTCTTTGGGATCACCAACACCCATTATATTTTCAAATTCCAGTACTGGGATTTAACAGAAGAGAAATCTCCCTAAATCCAAGTCTCCTTTATATGACAGTATTATTTTATCAGGACGTCTGCATCTCATTATGGCACTGTCATCACTAAGCTCATTTCACACTGTTTTCAATATCTGAATGCAGAGTGTGTGTGTGTGTGTGTGTGTGTGTGTGTGTGTGTGTGTGTGTGTGTGTGTGTGTGTGCTCACACGTGTACACATTTAAAAACTTGGGCACATTCTTTAGGTTTAAGGAAAATGGTCGGGCTGCATTTACTACTACCTATCTAAACAACATTCTCTCCCTGCCACACCCAACCAGAAAATGAAAATAAGGTCGTGTCCCGGTGAAATGAGTGAGAATCATTACTTTGCTGACGGTTAAGTTGGGGGTTAACAAGTTAATTTAACATGGTCCTGGTCAGTCAAATGCTGGCATTCATTCATCTTCAATTCACCTACACAGTGATTTAAATGAGAAACAGCTCTGACCCCTCTTCATTTCAGTGAAGTGTTTCTCGTATATCAACCCTTTTTGGGTGCTACAGGTGGGAGCAGCTTAGCCTTAGTCTGACCACCTCCTTAGGGGTCAAAGTTTATATCTTAGCATGCATGTACAGACGTATACACACACACACACACACACACACACACACACACACACACAATGGAGTGGAATCCTTACATGCCCAAACCCTACTTTTCTCCATTCACATCACAAACTGGCAATCAGGGTAAAGCTGTAGTGAGAAGGCAATGGGTAATCTGTAGGTAGTTGTTCCATGACACACATAAGGGTCAGATACACAGCAGTGTAAACAAGTCTCAGGTAGCCTAAGATGGTAAGGAAGGTATAACAGCTATATTGAACAAACCAAGCAGACCACCTGTGCGCTATTTTTGTATGCACTGTAAGTTTTATTCTGCTGACGTCAGTTGTCTGTTCATAAGTTCATACTAGGCTATCTGCCCTAGGGCATTTATAAGCCTAGCCAGAGTGTGTGTGACTTTCGCCACTCCTTGGAATGAGAATACTATGCCCATTTAGGGTTTAGTTTACTGTGCCTCTGTCTAGTAGTGACACAGAGATGACCCCCGGGGTAAACCTACGATCTCCCATCCACTCGTCAAGATTTCTCTTGAAGAGAGTCAGTGAGGGGCTCTGCCTAACATGGACTGGGATTCTGTTCCAGAGTGTAGGGAGCCTCTGGGTTATGAATCTGTCCCTCCAGCACATCCTATTTATTTCTGAGTTGAGGTTCAAATCTCTCGCTCTCGTGGCTCTGGTGGATTTGGATTTTCTGAGGTGGAGCATGTCCATTAATTCCGGATTGGACATGGCCTTGTACGTCAGGCATAGATCACCTCTGAGTAGGCGGTATGCGACTGAATAGAGCTGGAGTTTCTTCAGCCGGGCAGCATATGACATATGTTTGAGACCCTTGATCCTCTTGGTGAGGTACTTTTGGGGTCTTTCTAACTGCTGCAGGTGTCGGGTGAGGTACATCCCAAATGGGGCACTGTACTCAATTATGGGCCTGATAAGGGAAGAGTATAGGGGCACAATGACCTCTCTTGATCTAGATGTGAATCCTTTCATGATAAGGTGGGTAACATAGAAGGTCTTCCTAACCACCTTGGCAATGTGAGTGTCAAATGAGAGGTTACTGTCAACTTGGGTCCCTAGGTCCCTGATTACTTCTTCTGTACTTAATGGATTACCACCTATGTGGTAATTTGTGGGTACTTTGTTTTTCCCAAAGGGTATGACTATACATTTTTTTGGCGTTCAGTTTAAGGCCATGGCTCTGGCACCAGTTATCCATTTCTATGAGGCCTTTCTGAAGGATGCTTGTGTCCGCTGGAGTATCAATTATGGCGCCCAGTTTGCAGTCGTCTGCGAACTTTGTCAGCCACAATCCTCCAATGTTTGCTTGCACCTCGGAAAAATAAATGCCGAACAAGAGGGGTCCCAGGACCGAGCCCTGTGGGACACTGCTTGTGACTGGCTTAGAGTCTGACATGGCTCTAGCAATTCTGACCTTGTGGGTTCTGTCCTTGAGCCAGTTTGCAACCCATCTTATGACATATGGGTTTACATTTAAGCTGGTGAGCTTGTCTATGATGCCCGAGTGGGGTATTGTGTCGAAGGCTTTTGCAAGATCAAGGTAGGCTGTGTGAACTGCCTTACCCTCATCAATGGCCTTAGTGACTGTTTCAAAAAAGTCGACCAGGTTCAAAAGGCAGGATCTGCCCTTGACAAAGCCGAATTGGGTAGGATCCAGTGTCTGTAGGTCCCCAATGTCTTTGTTTATGAGTTCCATAATGATCCTCTCCATAGCTTTGCAGACCAGGCTCGTCAAGCTTAGGAGGCGGTAATTTCCAGGGTCCGTAGAAGCACCTCCTTTGTGGAGTGGGACCACTGTTGCTGTACGCCATTCTTTGGGTATGTATCCTGTAGTAAGGCTAAGATTAAACAGCAGCCTTATGTGCAGGTTTAGTTCCTCTTGGAGTTCATGTAGCACGCAACCCGGGACACCATCTGGTCCCATCGATGCTGTGTTTTTAGCTTTGGAGAGGGCAGCTCTCACCTGGGCATCTGAGATGTCAGGGAGGCTACACTCTGCTGGGATAGATATTTCTCCTTTTGGGATTTGCACTGAACCTGTCTGCCAGTATGTTGGCAATGTCTGTGGGTTCAGTGTATTTTTTGTCATTTTGGACTAATTCTGAGCACATCTGGGAGTTTCCACCCAGGTTTCTAACATAACTAAAGAAGGCCTTGTGATTGTCTTTAGTGTCTTTTGCGATTTTTCTCTCAAAGTTGGCCTTGGATGATTTTATGAGTGTTCGTAGTTTTTTGCTAGTACTGATCAGAGATGCCTTCCCTTTTGGGAATTTTGCTCTGTCATGTAGTAGCTTCCTCCTCCTGTTGTAAAGCTTGTTAATGGCTGGGGTCCACCAGACAGGACGCCTGCCTTTGGGGGAATGGGTCTTGGTTTTATTTGGGATTGCATGATCCATGCATTCTTGAAGGTGTCCATAGAAAGCGTTTATAAAGGATTCAGTGGTGTGGGCTGTGGTTTCCACTAGCTCAGGGGCCTTGAAGGATACCACTTCAGTCTTAAGAAGTGTGAAGTCAGCTTTTGAGAAATTCTTCACTGTGGTCTTTTGTGCTGGGGTTGGGGGCGGGATGTGGATTTCCAGTGAGATTAATTTATGGTCTGATCTCACCAATGAGGGGTATACTTCCGGTGTGGAGCATTGTGTCCCCATGTTTGTGATGATCAGGTCTAGTATATTATCTCTTCTTGTGGGAGTGGTGACTAGTTGTTCCATCGCATTTGAGTTTATGAATTCTAGGAACCTTTGGGCTAGGGTGTTGGGGCTTGAGTAATGCTCCCACTCTATGTTTGGGTAGTTGAAGTCTCCCAATATGATGGTATTTGGAGAGACATTCATACTCTCCAGTGTCTTCAGGAAGGCTGAGTGAGGTTCCTGAGTTTGAGAGGGTGATCTGTAGCATGCTACAAACTGTAGGGCAGTTTTGCCTATGGTTAGTTGCACATGGATGGTCTCCGATGCTTCGTGCATTGCCACTAACCTGGAGGTGTGGGTATCTTTGATGAATATGGATACTCCCCCTCCTTTTGTGGTTCGGTCCAAGTTTTGGGGCCGAAAAGCATGATATGAGGTATAACCTGGTAGTGCTGGGGTGCTCTCGGGAGCCTTGAACCAGGTTTCAGTCACTGCACAGACATCGATGTTCTCCATACTGAGGAGGGCTTCGAGAGCGTGCATCTTGAGGTTTAGACTTCTGGCGTTGAGCAGCATTACCCTTAGTTTTTTTCCACTTGTGTTTTCTAGGGAGGTGGGTTTGTCTTTTGAGCCTTGCCTAAAAAAGGCACTATGGGGTGGCAAGAGCCTTGGCCAATATCCGGAAGCCCAGGGTGACAGGTGCAAGCCGTCCCTTGAAGCAGCGTGGCTTGTCAAGCATGTCATCCCAAGCAGACAGACATTGGATCCCCTTAGAATGACACCAGTAATTGAGCCAATTGTTAAAGCTGATCGTTTTGTCTTTGTACTGTGGCATCATTCTTGGTGAGGGTAAGATGCTGCTCAGGGTCAGGGTCATACCAGCCTGGGCTACATAATCAGAGAGCTCCTCTATGTCTCTTTTCATGTAGTCCAGGGAGGTACGTCTCAGGTCATTCACACCGGCATGGACAATGACTGAGTCATATTTGTACTTGCTTTGGAGTGACTTGAGTGCTTGTGTTATGTGGTGGATTCTAGCGCCCGACAGGCAGCTTACTGTAACCTCTTCCTTGTTCAGTCTGGTGAGCAGGACATCAGTGTGTCTGACTATGGAGTCACCTATTACAAGTGTATCAGGCATGTTGTTTGGCCTTAAGGGCTGTGACTGTTTGGCACACTGACTTTGTGAACTATGTGTTGCATGTGCTATGTTTTGAGGTAGTGGTTGCTTGGATGTCTGCTTTGGTGGCCTCTGTTGTTTTGGTAGATTTTTAATTAGAGCCTCCAAGTATGTTTTTGTGCGTTTATGTGTTTGGTTTGCAGTTGTGATAGGACTATGTGAGACTGGGTTTGTGGTGTGTGTGGTTACCTTCTCCTCCTGACTGGTTTTGCCAGTACTGAGTCGAGAGAGCTCAGCCTCCAGTTTGGCTATATAGTTGCATCTCTCACATATATTTGTATTTGTTGGGAGGAGGAGAGGGTTGTCTGTGTACATGAGGCAGTTGTAACATTGCCTCAAGATTCCCAGATTCACCAGCTGAACTGGAGAGGACGCCGGTAACTAACCCTTCGACATGCTAGAATAGTGTAAGGGATTGCTGTGTAACTGAGTCAGAAAGGACCTATAGGGAAATGGGTACTCAAGGGGATTGTAGGTGGATGTAGTGCTTTCTTTTTGTTTAAGAGTGCTTTACCTGTGAAAAAATGCTTTAGGAGCAAGTGCTGGGCTTTTCAGATAGAGAATAGACTGTTTAGATTGAACGTAGAGCAGTTCTGAGGGAAAAACTGAAGAGCAGACTTAGCAGAGCCAGAAATAGTTTAAACTTGATTAACCGGCGCTGCCCGATGCTGCACTATGCGCAACTTCGCGCAAAATCACACAAAAGCGCGCTAAAGCTGGCTTTATAGCAGGGGGTTAGAAAGAGCTAGGAAATGGCCCAAAACAGCCAATAAACTACAAGTTGCTGGGCTGGAACCACTCCTTTAGGGACAAATAGGCTGCTCAGTGCTCCCCACTCCCACTGGTGAACAAAGAAGCTTCCTCCTATCCAAATAAGGATATGGACAACACAGGAACTATGACACAGCCCAGAGATCAGCAAAATCTGAAGACTGGACTATTCTAGTTCAGTAAAGGTGGAAAAACAAGGATTTTTTTTGTTTTTTTTGCCTTTTTTTTTACAAACAGACAAAAAAAGATACAGTAACAAACAGTAAATGCTTTAAATCAGCTAGCACACTTGAGTGTGTAGCCTACCAGTTAAATTAAGCAAAAACAAACTTTTTAAAGTGCAAAACAGTTCAGAAGCAAACAGAAATACATTAAATCAACTTGCAGAGCTAGTTAAGTAATAAAAATATGCTTTTAGGCGAAATACAGCAGTCGAAAAATAGAAAGCCAGAAAAATACTTATAAATCAAAGGAAAGTCACTCTTCCACTCTCTGCTGCTTGTAGAACTCTGCAGGATACCACAAGGAGCTGTGCTGAGTCGTATACAAGCGCAAAAGCGTGCTAAAGCGGGCTTTATAGCAGGGGGTTAGAAAGAGCTAGGAAATGGCCCAAAACGGCCAATAAACTACAAGTTGCTGGGCTGGAACCACTCCTTTAGGGACAAATAGGCTGCTCAGTGCTCCCCACTCCCACTGGTGAACAAAGAAGCTTCCTCCTATCCAAATGAGGATATGGACAACACAGGAACTATGACACAGCCCAGAGATCAGCAAAATCTGAAGACTGGACTATTCTAGTTCAGTAAAGGCGGGAAAACAAGGATTTTTTTTGGTTTTTTTGCTTTTTTTTTACAAACAGACAAAAAAGATACAGTAACAAACAGTAAATGCTTTAAATCGGCTAGTGCACTTGAGTGTGTAGCCTACCAGTTAAATTAAGTTATACTTAACATTTATAATCTACACAAAATCATATGAAATATGTATACTTCTTAAAGGATTTATATGACATTTAGCAGGACCACATCTGCTAGGTTCACTTACATTACACCACTCTATTAAATGCAACTAAGTTCAGCAAACATACAATTGAAAACATCTGGGAACTGCTACTTTCCTAACATGAAGATGTCAAGCAGAAAACCACAGTGAATGTTTCAAGTGCCAATTTAATGGCGCTAGAGGATTAGAAAGCCTAATTATTTCCCCTTCAGATTTTTGATAAAAATAGCAAACTTTGTATACTCTATGTTTAACAAATTAAAACTGCATAGCAATGAAGCAGCTATGCATGTTACATATAACAAAGCACATTACTCCGTTAAATTCCTAGCGTGAACAATTACTGAAA
>NC_056733.1:764709471-764764471 GCF_019279795.1 Protopterus annectens
ACATGGACTCAATTAACTGACTATTTACGCTGGAGATGGTCCGCTCCATAACTGACCACTGCTCCAGACCCAGTGTCACTGAAAAACAGGCTGACTTTGCTGTTCTACACCAATGTCATTTCTAACACAGTTAAGCTAAAATACAGAACTCCTACTACTGAACTCTTCATCACTCCATTCGTTATGACAGACAGGTGTTTAGGCAGTTCCCCTGTAACTGCCACCTGTTTCCACTTACACACACACATACAAGCTACAAAACACAAACACACACTTACAGACATGCACATACTAATATACATACACACACATGTACAAGCATATACTTAAATATGCTACCCTGGTAGGCTAAGCTAATTTCAGAAGCACTTTTTTTTGCCACAGGTATATTATAGTCAAAAAGATGGTGAACAGTGTTGGTTGTGACGGAAACACCATACATGGATGTGCACAAAACTCTCAAAAGCATGGATGATGTAAAATCTTCTTTTTAATGTTTTGTACATTATTGCCTGCGCCACAATAAGTATCTTCTTATGAGTCCTTTCAAATGCAAATACAGCTGTAGCAGTATGACACCCTACTCCGTACTTACACTGACTGTGCTACTTCTGCTATATTTACATTAATACTGGCAGTTTATGATATGCACTTAGAAACAGAGTCAACACAAGACAATGCCTGTTAGTGCTGTTGGCAACTCAAGTTCCAGAAAGGGATATCCAGAGTATCAGTCATAGTAGAGCGAAATTAAGAACCAATGGACAGCTGTTTAGTTCAAAGTGGAGGAAGTGGGGCATCACACAATGGGACTACTCCTCCCAGTGAGGTGAAATGAGGAGCCAACGGACTGCTGTTCATTCTGAAGGGGAGGAAGTGGAATATCGTATCATAGGACGACTACTCCCAGTGAGGTGAAATGAGCAGTTAATGGGCAGCCTGTCATTTCAAAGGGGAGGAAGTGGGGTATCATGCCATGGGGCTACTCCTCCCAGTGAGGTGAAATGAGCAGCCAGTGGTCAGCTTTTCGGTTCATACAGGACAGTCAGGGGCATTATACCTGGAGACTGTCCCCCTAGTAAGGACCACTGTTATACCCCACCCTCAACAGTGGAAATGTGTAGAGTGTGAACAGGGTGAAAAAGCGAAAGTCCTCAGTTCCTGCAGTGTAATGGAGGGACTGAGTACTGCCTTTTGATTCCCTACAGAATAAAATAACCAATCAGGGAAAGGCATCAAACACTTGAGAGCAATACAGTTTGAAAAAGGAAATAATGAGTGACAAAAAGTATCACTAAAAATAAAAAGATGAATAAAATTGCATTTTTAAAAATATGCATGCAGTAAGTAAAGGAAAAAGTTACTTTGGACTTAAAATTCTGTTTGTGAAGAATGTAGAGCTGTGAAGGTAACATACACATAAGAATGTCATCACTGCTGCAGCCATCATGTCAGAGATCTCTGCCACAGCCTGGGTCTGACATCCAGCCCAACCTTCAAAACCAAGCATCTTTCCAGCCCTGGCTGGGGTGAAGCTGTCTTCCCTCAGATGTCTACATGCCCCTGCCATAAATGGCGTACCTGCCTGCACCATCTTTGCTTCTTCCCCTGTTAGAGGCCTGAACTAAGGATATCTTACTTGAAGGACTCCTCCCTGTGACTAACCTTCACAGGGCTAGTGTGGGAGATCAGAATTATAGTCCTCATTACGAAAAAAGGAAACAGGGTTGTAAGTCTTGGAAAAGTAGAAGGCGAGGTAAAAAGATAGGCACCTACCTTGACCTTAAGCTTCAGTAACAAGAGTGGATGTAGAGGGAGAAACTAGGACTGCAACAATGATTACACTAAAACATCTATTAAAGCAAGTTACTCACCCAATTGTACTGTGTTTTTCAAATGTATCACCATTGCATTCATCAGCTAAGGAAAGATTTCATAGGTTACTACTAGGCTAACTGCCCTTGTGGGCCATTTTAAGCATAGCCAATTAGGCCACATGAGAATCAAACCTTGTGTCTGTAAGGCAAACACCTTGATCACTATGTCAACCTCTCCCAACACTATTCCTTATAAAGGAAGACAGGTTGGGTAAGATCCACATGAGCTCCAGCCCCGGCTCTGAACACCACATTCATCCTATAGTGTTTTGTTGTGAATGTGTGAACTATAGACTGTGCTGCTGCTTCAAGTATGTCCCCAGTTCTTACACATTTCATTAAAACTGGGGTAGCAGCTGTATCACACACAGAATGAGACCCTATTCTCCTACACAAAAGTTTGCTGCAAGTCTTATAGCTAAATGCAACGTATTGAGCTAGCCACCTGGAGATTGTCTGCTTTGACATTGGCAATGCCTCTTTCCCTCATGCAAAGGTAATAATTCCAATTTTGTAACTTCCTCGGTTCTATCTAGGTAGTACCTTAAATTTTCTGAGAATGTCCAAGGACAGTAAAATTCATTGCTCTTGTTTTAAGGGTTTGGGAAGGAGGCCGTTGACTAGCTAGAGGACACTTTTGTCACTTCCTTTAGGGGGTTAACATGCACACTATCTGCCCTTGTGGAAACATTAGGCTGTTTGCACATCAGAGCTTACAGTTTTCAATTCTTTGTTGCTGAGGTAATGGAAAATAGAACAGTCTTCCAGATGGTGAAGGTGATGGGACAGCTGCTATCAGCTCAAAGTGTGGTACAGTCAATGTTTCTATGCAAAGTTCAACTCCAAGCAGCTATTTGCTTTCTAAGGAGTCTGAGATAGAAACAGAAACTGTTTGACTAGGGGTCTGGATGCTAGATGGGCGTCCACAGGTAGACTGTGAAACAACTGGCAGATGTGTGTTAGACTGAGGGTTTTCACTGTATTCTTAGTGAGTTCACTATAGTACATTAAGGTTGAATAATAGGTCTGAAATTATAGAGTCAGACTTGTGTTTTCATATATGCATTCAGTCTCAGGGAAAGACAGTTCCATAGAAAGGAAAATATAATCTTGCTGGCAAAGCCTAAAATGTGCAGAAATAACAGTTCTCAGGGAGGGCTACAGAATGTTCCTTTCTCAAGGGAAAGATGTGTACTTGCAATGGAATGCTAGATAAAGAATAGACTGCGAGGCACATGTAAGACAAGGCTTGAAAATCAAGGCTAAAGAAGCATGTAAAACATTACAGGGGGTTGGAATTATTAGGAAATACTTCAGACACTATCAGTGGAGTTAGTTAAGTCAGCTTTTGCTCTGATATGAAAAAGGTCTTTGCAGTACATACACTCAAGCCTGAGTACAGAAGTCAGATCAAATATCCATACTATTTAGGAGGAAAAGACCGTTTCAGTTGATATTATTCAGGAGAATCAGAATATATGTGCAGAAACTTTGGATATATTTATCAGCACTGTTACTGCTATCCAGAATTCCAGAATATCTACAGACTGTTAATTGTTTATTAGCACTGTTAATGCAGACAGTATTTGGAAATTGTTAACACCTATTATACAATGACTGGCCATCAACATTCAAAAAAGAGCACTCATATTGGTCAGCCTAACCAGCATGCCCAGAGATGGATCAAGGTCAAATGGGGCCCTAGGCAGGGTAAGAGATCAGGGCCCTGCAAGAGCAGCCCCTCCTGTGGCACCCCCTACCCCCCCTTGCAGTAGCCCCCTTCCCAGCCATTACAGTATTTCATTACTTGGCTATTTCTCTCCAGATACCATTAACACTCTTCAAACCAGTCAGAGTGCAAACTGCTTTCTTATTTACTTCTACAATGATTACAGATATTGAAATAAAACCGCACAAACACTAATAGCCATTTGCTAAACAAACAGTACAATCCAACAATGAAAATAGACTCATCATGAGCAGTAAACTTCTCTGGCCTTGAAAATCACATTCATTGAAATGGCATTAAAATCCACATTCAAAGAAAAGGCATCTGGCAAGTGGAGGATTAAGTTTACCTTTGAGCAATTTTCAACCATAGGCTCTTTGCACACATTTTTAGAGCCATGCATACATGTATGTGTCCTTTGATACACCTTCCTGATTGCATTAAATTATATTCCCTGTATAATACAGCACCACTTGTTAGAATGCATTTTACATTTGTAGTTTTGAACATTCTTCCAGTAAGCAATGAAACAAAATGTATGAACCAATAATGACTAAACTACTAATTTCAGAAATTTTCAACCATAAAAGGCCACTCAGTCTGTCATTACAATCCACCAATATCAATCAATCAGTCAATAACCACAATGTCTGCAGAAGTAAAAGTCATCCAAATAATTCCATATTAAAGAGATCTGTAACTAATGAAGAGGTTGCTACTGGCAAACAACTTTACATTTCAGTGTTTCATCTACAAATTCAATGTCTGCTGCCCTTTAATTAATCGCCTATGTAACATTAAAAAAAATTGGTAAGCTGGTAATATTGCAGTAGGGAATGACTGACAAATGGACAAATTCATAGTTACTAGGCATCTCATACAAAGGAGGACACACTCAGGAGTGCAGAACCTCTATTCCCCCTTAAACTGCACCAAATAATCAGCAATCAAAAGGGCACTGCAATATTAGTACTCCATTTAAATGGTGTGGGAGTAGAATCCACACCCTTCTGCACCAAAGGCAATTATGCTACAAGCACTGCTTTCAAATACTACAGCACAAACAGTGGCTGCCATTTCCTAAACAAAACAGCCAGTTGCACACTGAAAAACAGACTTAGCATGAGCAAACTACAGTTGTGTACACTCACCATAAATATAGATGCTATGAGTGTTCACTCCTGCAGTCCTAACCATTGGGTTTATCCATGCTGTGGTAGCCCTCAGTCGGTCTGAATACCAGAGTCAAGGTTTCGTGCATCGGCTGCTGTCGCTTGCTGGCTGACATCAGGTCATCCAAGCTATAAAGGAGAGCAGGCGACGCCATTGCCTCAGTCCAATTTTAGTAATTAGTAGTAGTCCTGGGGGGTCAGAGACCCCCATAGAAATACGTGTCTCTCTAAGGACAGCAGATATCAGGGGGAAGGAGGGAGGGAAAGCATGACTGCAGCAGTGAACACACTTGGACATCTACATTTATGGTTAGTGTACACAACTGTACTATGTTCTTCGTGTTTCACTGCTGCAGTCCTAACCATTGGGAAGATCCCCAAAGCAGAGGAGAAGGGTGGAAGGTTAATAGAAACTTAAGATTGGGTGAGCATGCCTTGCAGAATTGTAGAGGCAAACCCAGCCCTAGCTTTTGGGAATAGGTTCAGATGGTAATGCTTGGTGAAGGTGTGGACTGAAGTCCATATGGCAGCTTCCAGGATGTCCTTGGTGGGTACCCCTCTAAGGAATGCTACGGAAGTAGAGGTTGCCCTAGTGGAATGGGTTCTGATGGTCCTAGGGAGTGGTTTTCCATGCAAGAAGTAGCAAAATTGGATGCAGTGTGCTATCCATTTGGAAATGGTCTGTTTGGATATTGGTCTCCCCTGTGCCCCTATTTTAAAGCTGACCAAGAGCTGGTCAGTTTTCCGGAATGTCTTTGTACAATCCAGATAAAATCTGTGTTGCCTGTGCACATCCAAAGAATGCAGTATCCTTTCCTCCTTGTTCTGAGGGTTAGGGAAGAAGGTGGGCAGGTGAATGGCCTGGTTGAGGGTAACATCCAAAACCACCTTTGGCATGAAGGAGGGATTGGTTCTTAGGGAGACTCTGTTTGCATGGAAATTGATAAACAGCTCATGGCCATTAAGGCTTGAAACTCTGACACTCTCCTAGCTGAAGTAATAGCCAGGAGAAATGCAGTCTTCCAAGAGATGTACTTTAATTCTGAGGATGCTGCAGGGTCAAAGGGAGGCAGAGTAAGCTTTTCTAAAACACAGTTCAGGTCCTAGGCTGTCTTCTGGGAGGTCTGACGTTAGAGGTCCTCTGAGGAATTGTTTGATAAGAGGGTGGGAGAACAATGGCTGTTCTGTATCAAAGTGTGCCAAGATGGCAGAGGCATGGATCTTTATGGAGGAGAAGGAGAGACCCTTGAGAAGCTCAGAAAGATAATCTAGACTAAGAGGAATGAAGGATAGAAGTATGTCTGCCCCCTTGGACTGGCTCCAGGAGCAGAAAGAATCTTTTCCATTTTCCAGCATAAGATTTTCCTGAGCTGGGCCTTCTGGCTTCTGTGATGATGTCAAGGATTGCTTGCTTAGCATAGATTCCTTGTTGGTTTTGGTAGAATAAGCCATGCTGAGAGCTTGAGTGTCTAAAGGTCTGGGTGCAGCATTGTCCCCCCCCCCCTCAGGATAGCAGGAGAGGCATCTGAGGTAGCTGCCAGGGGGGCTGGTGAGATAGGCTGTGCAGCAGTGGGTACCAATGCTGTCTGGGCCAATCTGGGGCAATGAGCATTGCTCTTGGTTTTTCCTCCCTTATCTTGATTAGTACTTTTGGAATGTGAGGTAGAGGTGGGAATGCATACACAAAGAGGGTACTCCAAGGGAAGGTCAGGGCATCGACCTTCCAGGCCAGGTGATGGTACTCCCTTGTGCAGAATTTCTGTACTTGGTGATTTAAATGAGAGGCAAAGAGGTCCACCTGGGGGGTCCCTCATGTGTAGGTAATTGTCAGAAAAATGTCTCTGTGGATTTGCTATTCATGTGGGTCCAGCAGGTTTCTGCTTAGGTGGTCTGCCAGGGTGTTTTTGATGCCCGGTAGGTATTGGGCTATAAGATGTAGTCCCATGGATGAGGCTGCTAGCCACAGGTTCATGGCTAGTCTGCACAGGGGGTAAGGTTGAGTCCCTCCCTGTTTGTTGATGTACCACATGACTGTGGTATTGTCTGTTTTTATGAGAAAATCCCCTGGTTTGAGGTAGGGTTTGAAGGATGCCAGAGCGTTTTGTACTGCTATCACTTCCTTTTGGTTGATGTGCAAGGGTAGTATTTGTGTGTCCCAGAGACCTTGGGCACATCTGCCTTCTAGGTGGGTGCCCCAGCTATGTCCGAAGCATCTGTAGTTATGGTCTGGTCTGATGGATGGAGGGTGAATGGAAGTCCCTTGTTCAGAGCACAGGCCTGGGCCCACCAGAGAAACTCGGATCTTATGCAAGGGATCACAAGCAGGGAGGTATCCAGAGGTTGTGAGTGTTGACACCATAAGTTCTTTAGGTACCACTTAATTTTCCTCATGTGTAGTCTGCCCAGAGGTACCAGGAGGATACATGAGGCCATGTACCCTAGAGCTTGTAGGAACGTCCTGGCAGAAAGCTGGGTTTGGGAGGCCACAGTAGTCAAGTGTTTTGGTAGGAAACTTTATTTTTCTGGGGACAGAAAGGCCATTTGCTGTTGTGTGTCCAGTGAGGCTCCCAGAAATATGATTTTCCTGGTGGGTGTCTGTTTTGATTTCCTTTCATTGATAGTGAACCGCAGAGAGGCGAGTAGGGCTTTTACAAATGAGAAGTGCTGCAGGAGCAGTTCCTTGCAATTTGCCTGGATGAGACAGTCATCCAGGTAAGGGTAAATCTGTACATTGTTTTGCCTGCAAAAGGCAATGGCAGGAGCTAGACATTTGGTGAATACCCTGGGAGCAGTAGATAAGCCAAAGGGCAAAACAGAGAATTAAAAGTGTAGTAATCCTGCTCTGAAGCACAGGAATTTTCTGCACAATTCCCTTACTGGGATGTGCAGGTAAGCATCCTTTAGGTCTAAGGTGACCATCCAAGCTTTGTTTGGCAGCACTGGTAGAGGCTGTTGTAAGGTAAGCATTTTGAATTTTGGGATTACCAGGAAGGTATTGAGAAAGGATAGGTCCAGTATGGGACACCAAGTCCCCTCTTTCCTGTGAACAAGGAATAGTCTGGAATAGAATCCTTTTGCAACTAGTTCTGGAGGTACAGATTCCACTACCCCTAGGGATATTAGGTTTTGCACTTGTTTTAGTGCTTCTGCCCACAGGTTTGGAGGTATGTTTGGGTACCCTCTTGGAGGTGGTAGTTCTTGGAAATTGAATGTGTACCCCTGTGCAATGATTTTTAAGACCCATTGATCTTTTGTTATAGAGTTCCAATTTTCTCTGCAAAGAGATAGCCTTCCTCCTAGCTTTTGGTGTGGTGGAGGAAGGCAGAGATGGGTAAGGTAGTCATTGAGAGTTTTTTCCATACAGGGTTGCTTTTGAACTCCCTGCTTTAGTGTTTGAGGGAGGACACTGTTTTGTTTTTTGCTGGCCCTGAATTTTAGTCCTGGTGGGTCTGTCCCTTGTTTGGTGCAGGAAAGGACCAGTGTTTAGAGGGAAAATTTCTGTTGAACCTAGGAGGTTGTACTTTAAGAAAATCTTTAACAGTCTGCATCGATTTTGCTTTGTCTTCCATCTTTTTAAGTACCTCTTCAGTTTTCTGTCCGAACAAGCGGTCTTTGTCAAGAGGTGCATCCATGATTTTGGCTTTGCCATGATCAGGGACAGGTTGTTCCTTCAGCCATGCATGTCTTCTGATAACAGATCCTGCCACTGCTGCCCTACTAGAAGCTTCTGGGTCGTCAAATCCACAGTGCAATGAGTGCTTTTCCACCTGAGATGAAGAGTGCAGTAATTCTGCTATCTCTTTATTGTTGGCAAAATCTGGAAAAGCAGAAATTTTCTGTTTCAAAAGTTCCAAAGTGTGTTGTTGATATTTTAACATATGGAACTGATAGTTGAGAGCTTTTACAGTTAAAGTTGCGGAGGTATATACTTTTTTACCCCATCTGTCCAGGGCCCTGGATTCTTTGTCTGAGGGAGTAGGACTCTTTGCAGAAGTAGCCTTAACTCTCTTAGGTCCCTGAGTAATCACCTCTGGATCTGCTATAGGATTTCTGTAGAGGAATTTATGAGAGTCGGGTATTTATTTTTATTTTATTTTACATTTGTTTACCCGGAAAGTCCGACTGGACACAGGTCCATTTTCAGTGGAGGCCTGGGGAGAAAAGCTCCGGGTAAAGTACAGTACAAAAGATACAATATGGTAAGATAAGAAGTGAGTATCACAGCAAGCAGGACACTTATACAATTGAGCATACTTAGCAGAAATTAATTTTAAAATATCTAAAAGAAAGTCAATACATTAGAATATACATTTATGAAACTCTGAGACATTTTGTTTTTTATTGTAGGGTATTTATCATTGGGTAGAGCAGAAGAGAATGGGAGGCAGAGAGCCACTGTTTTGATGTAAGTAGGATCCCAGCAACAGTGATGTTATGGTTTAAACTGGAGGGTGACATGAGCACAGCCAGTTTAAGTAATGGGTTTTGAGAAGTTTTTTTAAAATGGGAAGTAGAGGTGACAGAAGTTAAGTGATTTGGGAGTGAGTTCCAGGTTCTGGCAGTAGAGCAGGCAAAGAGAGATTTCCCAGCCTCATTTTTGTGTTTAATGACCTTTATGTGGTTCTGGTTGCTAGATCTTAAGGTTCTGGAGGTGGTGTAGGGGTGGGCTGGGTGCTGAAGGGCAGGGGTTTTGCCAGGAAGGTAGTAGAGCTTGTGAGCTGTTGTGAGTTGGTTGTGGAAGAGGAGTTGTGGAAAATCAAGCCAGTTCAGTTGATGGGTCCCATGAGTGGTAATCATGTTGTAGCAAGATTCCATCTTAGTTAGTTCGGTGTGGCGAAGGTTAGTTAAGATAGGGGAGGCATACAGAAGGATGGATAACAGATGGGTTCTTGCAATAGTGGCTTTGGTGTGTTTAGTCATGAACTGTCGGTTCCTGTAAACGAGACCTAGGTTTTTGTTGACCTTCTTGATTGTCTGGGCTATATGTATGTCGAATTTCAGATTATTGTCAATTTCTATGCCTAATAGCTTTGTGTGGGTTGTCGGGGTGATTTGTGTATTATACTTAGATTGTATGATAAAATTATTATTTAGTGGAGGAGATCGACCTGGGCTAAAGAAAATGAGTTTGTTTTTTTGGGATTGAGTATAATTTTGATGTTGGTGAACCAGGCTTCGGCTAGGGTAAAGTTATTTTGGGTGATGGTTTTTAGTTCATTCACGGTGGGGGTGGCACATATAATAGTGGTGTCATCTGCATATTGAACTACAGAGGCAGAGAGAGAGAGAGAGGATGAGACTATCTGGTTTGTAAATAGTGAAAAAAGCAAGGGTCCAAGGATGGACCTTTGTGGGACACCTGTGGTGACTGGTAGTAGGGGGACAATTGATCTTGCCATAAGACTGCTTGCTGACAATCTGATAAATAGTTATTGAACCAAGATATGGTGGAGGGGCTTATGTTGAGGGTAGCTAGAGTTTCTAGGAGTATGCTATGATTGACCATATCAAAGGCTTTGGATAAGCCTAAAAATATGGAGGATACGAATAGGCCGTTGTTTCTATGGTTATTGATAATGTTGGAAAATGAAAGCAGTGCTGTGGTAGTGCTATGGGAAGGTCTGAAGCCATGCTGGGAACTGGATAGTAGGTTGTTTTTTCAGGAGGTACTGCATAAGCTGGGTATGAACTACTCTCTCTAGTATTTTTGACAAAGGTGATAGGATTGCAATAGGGCAGTAGTTGGCAAGCTCAAGTGAGTTACCCCCTTTGTGCAAAAGTATAATATGAGATATTTTCCATGAGTGGGGTACCTTACATTCTGATATTGACCTGTTTATGAGTATGGACACGGGATAGGCTACAGCATCTGCTGTTAGCTGAAGGAAATAAGCTGCTAATGTGGTTGGTTTAAGTTTTTTGAGGAGTTTAGCAATTATATTGGTGGGAACTGGGTTCAGGGAAAAACTGTGGTAGGATTATTTTGTACAGAAATGGGTGGGGGTCTCTGTTAGAGTGGGGTTACTGGTTGTGTTTTGGATATTGGCTATGGCTTGGATTGTTTCAGTAAAGTATTTGTTAAATTGGGTGGGGATGTTGTGGTTATTAGGTAATACAGGGAAAGGAGTGGTAGATTTATCTGGGTGTATTAAGCTCTTTATTGAGGCCCAGAATTTTTGAGGGTTGTGAGCGTGTTTTTCCTGCATAGTTTTACAGTAGTTAGTTTTATCAAGTTTTATTAGTTTTTTGGCTCTGTTGCGAAGTTTGTGGTAATTCTATTTCAGGGTAGTGGTTTTGTTTTTGTGGAGTTGTGACCAGGCTTTGTCTCTATCTTTCATTATGGACCTAGTATCTTTTGATAGCCATGGGGCATGGTTGGTGCCATGTAGTATCTGTCAGGTTTTCTGGGGGAAGGTGGAAGGGTGTCAGGGGTAAGGCTGGATTCTTGGTAAACATCATCTACCACCTCCAAGATGGGTGGGATGGCCAGAGGCCTGTGCTGGGGTAGGTCCAGAAACTCTCTTAGTCTTTTTTTGGATTGAGGGAAATCCATTGATTCCCATTGGAAGTGTTCCCTGTGGGTGTGGAGGGTTTCCCCAAAGGAAAAGTCCTCTGGAGGTGATGCAGAAGGAATAGATTCTTCTTCATCTGAGTCTTCATAGGCAGTAAGAGGATTTTCCTCTTCAAAAACAGAGAAGTCAGATCCTTCTGAGTCTAAATCCGATCGGATGTCTGGAGAAGGTTCCCTTCTCCTTTTGGCTGGTGTGGCCTGATTACCCCAGATGAAAGTGATGAGATCCTCCGCCATTTTAAGCATTCTAGTTTGAGGAGGGGAAGGAGTAGTAGAATGGAGACTTTTTGCTGTTTTCTTTGGAGTAGCTCTAAGTCTAGCCTGAAGAGTATCCCTCGGTGCTGTTGGTGTGTTAGTCAGAAGAGAGGGCAAAGGCCTTGAAGTGAATTCCGAAGTGTGAGCAGTATCCTCGGAAGCCAGTGCCTGTATAGCGGCTCCGGACTGAACCGAGGTAGAGACAGCTGAAGGCTCATTAGACGATGCAGTTTTCTGTGGCATACAGGACTCTGAGAGGGTCTCAGTAGAGGCCTGCGAAGTAATCAAGTCAGGCATCAGGGGCTGCGAAAGCGCCTCACTGAATTCCGAAGAACTGACGACCCTTTTAGCAGTGGTGTTGTTGGAATGCTTGACCTTATGCGGGGTGTTGTTGGAATGCTTGGCCTTATGCGGTCTGTCTCTATCATTATCTTTACGTTTTTTGGAAGATCTGTGGTTTGCTGACTGACGGACGCCATATCGGTAATTGGAGATGGAAGACGAAAATATGTGGCTACAAACATAGCTCTGCGAGGAATAGTACTAGCGTTAAAGAGGGCAGAGAACCGACAGCAGGGTACGTCATGATCTGGGCCTAAGCAAGTGACACAGTAAGAATGGAAGTCTCGGTGTAGTATTTGCTTTCCAGAGGCGAGACAGTTATTGACTTTTTCGGACATCGGTTACTGCAAGAAAACAGAAGGATCCCCAACTGGGTACTTAGCTTTAGATGTTTTCAGCTGAAGTTCGAAATCTGGAAACAGCCGACAGGCACTGTTGCAAACTGTTTCTGCTATGGGCGCCACAGAAAGAAAGACTGAGGTAATGGTGTCACCTGCTCTCCTTTACAGCTCAGATGACCTGATGTCAGCCAGCAAGCGACAGCAGCCGACGCACAAAACCTTGACTCTGGTATTTGGACTGACTGAAGGCTACCACAGCATCATAACCCAATGGTTAGGACTGCAGCAGTGAAACACGAAGAACATCAGTAAACTTCTCTTCCCTTGAAACTCACAATTCCATGAAAATGCACTGAAACTCAGACTCACATGTCCATCAGCAGTCTGGTAGTTCGTGTAGAAGATTTAGGCTCTTGTCAACACTGAAGGTCACAATTCCTTCAGTGGTCTGGTAGCTGGTGTAGAGGATTCAGGCTCTTGTCTCCTGTAACCAAATTACAGGGTCAAGCCTGATCAAGTTAACTAACTAACCTGCTCCCCAAAAACACACACACACTACGGCCTTACATACCATACTCATACCTCTCAACCTCTTAGCACAAGAAATCTGGACAAAGCTTGAAATAATGGGGGACAAATGTCAACAATAGGGGCAGATTTCAAATAGTCCTCTTACAAACCTAGAAAGTCACTAGAATAATAGGATTTGTCTTAGCATGCATTTTCTGAAGGATATGAAGTCTGAAACTCAAATGTATGACATTATTTAGTTATTTCATTCCTCAGTGATTTGCCAGAAAACCACAGATTTTATGAGGAATAGGCCAAAAACATGAGGCAAAAATCTGCACAGCTGAGAGGTATGCATACCTCTCAACCTCTTAGTGCAAGAAATCTTGACAAAGCCTAAAATAATGGAGATACACAGCCCAAAATAGGGATAGATTTTAAATATTGCTCTTTTTAACTTAGAAAGTTGCTAGCATAACAGGATTTGTGTTAGCATCCAATGCAGTGGTTAAGGTCTGGTTTGTGGTCTGTTGTCTAAAGGATTTCCCTCTTGTTATTCTATAGTAGGGTGGACTGCCATTCCGGTTGCTACCTCACAATGACTGGCTGGGTAAGTCCCTAGTATTCTTCAGAAACCACTGCAGCTTCGTCATGTGAAGTCTTGGCAGTAGCACCGTCAGGGTGATGGAAACCATTTAGCCTGGGAGTCTCAAGAATTCCCAAGCTGTGACTTTAGCTTAATTCCACCTTTTCCTACAGGAGGAAGGTTGTGAGATTTTGCAGTATCCAGGTGAACCCACAGGAATACCACCAACCTACAAGAGCTAACTGCAATTCTGGAATGTTGAGAGAGAAGACCAATTTCTGGAAACAGTCCAGGGTGTAACTTGAGGGCCTCTGTGGCTCCCCCTGGTACCATACTTGGATTAAGCAACCATCCATCGATATTCATCCAATAGAACTAGGCTATGGCCTTATGGGCCATTTTAAGCCTAGTCAATTATCCCATATGAGAATCAAACCCTGCATCTTGTGTTTATAAGGTAAACACCTTAACCACTTTGCCAACCTCCCACTGGGTAATATATGAATACCTTAGTTCCTACAGTAAATAATTATTTGTAATAGCAACCCCTTACTTTGATCCTCAGATAGCACCTGTATATATGTATGTATATATATATATATATATATATATATATATATATATATATATATATATATATATATATATATGGGTCCACTTTGTAATTTCGAAATACTAAAATCTCGAATTTCAGTATTTTGAAACCACAAAGCCGAAAACCCAACCACAAGTCGAAAACACACAACCGCAAAATTCAAAATCCCGCACCTACTCTACACAGGCAATACACACGAAAACATACACAAAACTCCCCCCACAATCAAACAAATAAATCTAAACTACATGTAATATATATATATATATATATATATATATATATATATATATATATATATATATATATATTTATATTTGTGGAAGGCATCCTTAAGGCCCAGACTTATTTATCTATCACAGTTCTTAACTGGGTAGGTGGATTCAGAGGAGTAGCTAGGGTGGGTAAAAGGCAACAGCTGCCTCAGGTACAAGGGGTTAAGGGGCATGATCATCAGCTGCAAATGGGTGGCTATTTTCAGGGAGGATTTTATTTTTTTTGCTCCTTAACCTACAGCCTTAAAGCTTAGAGGATGTCAAATAAGTGAACGCTATTAAAGCTAGTTATGGCTTTTATGGACCCTTTTCAGACAGAACCTGGGCAAGGCAGGCAAAGTCAAACCTACAGTCATAGTAAAATGACAACAACAGAAAAGCTGAAATTTAACAAAACTGAGAACAAATAACTTGCAAGCATACGGAAATAAGACAACATGTCAAAAGTTAAAAAAGTAGAATCTATTTACAAATGTAACATGAAGCAAATTACTAGTGTCTACAATATGCAAAACAGCAGGAGGTTAAATGTTAAAGAAAAAAAAACTAACAACCTAGTGCTGAATTCATATGTGGAAAGAAGGACTAAAGTTACAAGTTATACAAATGCAAACATTAGACATTTTGGACAAAAGCCTGCATCTCTAAAGCACTTGTATGCATTTTCTTTTACAAGGTTCAACTTAAGGCACTTTTATTAAAAGTGCTTGGGGAGATGGGTGTAACAACTCAGCCTGAAGAGTTAGCATTCTGAGTTTGGGAAACTTTGGAAAAGTATAGTTGCAAATGTCACTAGGTGATTGCAGCTGGTTACAGAAAGCAGTGGGGAGAGTGTCGAATGGGCATGCTGCACAAGGGTGCCAAGCTCTCTTGCTACAGCTCTGCATTATGGCATTTCAAAACATCCATTTTCTCAATGCACTTCTGTTCTGTTATCAAGCTCTACATTACTATTACATTTTTGGAAGCAGAACTAAGAAAAAGCCATGCCCTTTCCGCCATTCATTTGTTGCTGAGAGGCAATAACTGAATTACACGGCTGGTTAATGCCTTGCTTATTCTTATCTATGCTTGACTAGTTCCAACAAATACTACAGGCTTGTACAGCAGCTCGGTGCAGCTTCAGCTGTTAAGAACCTAACAAAATTCCCTTCTGTTATACACTGAACCATTTCGAGACTCTAGCCCTGTGGCCATGCACTGTTTACTCTGCTCGTTTTATACTGTTTAACTTTGCTACAGTAAAACTGCATACTGGTGACCTATTCTATTTAGTTATACTTGTCACACTACATTATGCTTGTCTGACTTTGATTTCACTAGAACTCTCTTAATATGTTTATGTAACCTTGTGATCTCTATTACTGGAGTGGAACCCTGTAAAAGAGCATTTGTTCTCCCAGGCAGTCACAGGAATTTGTAATAAATAAATAAAAGAAACTATGTACCACTTAGTTGCCAGACTTCTTCCTTTTACAGCAGTGTCACACACAACAGATAGCAAAGTAATGCATTCACTTGAAGCGGTCAACTCCGAGTACATTACTAAGAAATAAACTTTATGTGACTGTCACAATCCACTACTATCTCAAAGTGCCAAAGCATATATGTTTGGAGAGTGTCCGATTTACCAGCTCAGTCATGACATCATTCCAGCAATCCCCTCAGATTCATCTACATGAAACAGCTTTACAACAGAGAGTACTGAAACTTCAAAACTCCTTATTAAGCCTATCAAGCAATGTGCTATGCAAATAGCTGAGATGAAAAACTCCTTGACCCTGGCCTTGTTGGATTTAATCTTGGATTTTGGGCTGGTTGACCCTGTATCCTTTTATGATGGCACTCGAAACAACAATAACTACACATATGTTTCTAGTTGCCAAAACTCTTGGTCACGTATAGATTTCTTTCTAATCTCCGAAATACTCATAAAATGGCAAATAAAATATCTTGTTGATCCCAGGTTTTTCTCAGATCATTCAAATAGTACTTTAATAATAAATTTTGCACACAGCCCACCTATAATATCTACAGCTACTAACTGGTCTCTAAATAATAATATTCTGCATAACTCATCAGTTACTGATGAGACAGCCATAGCTCTAGCAGAGTTTAATACTGACCCTCGCAATGCAGATATTCCCTATGACATCCAGTGGGCTACATGTAAAACCGTAATCAGAGGAATATTTATTCAAAAATCCACATATCTCAAAAAAATGAGGAAAGAAAAAGAAAACCGCCTGATGTCTGAGATTAGAGAACTGGATGATAGGCTTAACCACACCCCAGCATTGGAAAATGAAATGAAAGATACGCAAAGGAAATTATTTGACCTATACCAATCCAACTACTCCCTACAGGAATTAAGATTTATAACAAAATACTCTGAATGGATACAAACCCCCTCCCAAGGTATTAGCTAGACTAATTGAGAATAAACAGGAATCACCCAGGATAGCCCTTATTCACTACCAAGATGCACTTTATAAATCAGATACACAAATTATCCATCTATTCCATCAAATATATTCAGATATTTATGCGAGGAACAATCACCAAATCCCAATCCCCGAGATAAAAGACTATCTCAACATCATCACATTCCCAAAACTTAATGAAGAACAGAAAGACAACCTATCTGCCCCTTTTAGTCAACAAGAAGTTATAAATATCATTGGAAACCTCAAGTTAGGGAAAGCTCCAGGTCCAGATGGTTACTGTCCATATTTCTATAAAACTTTTAAAGACAAATTAGCTCCTATCTTACTCAAACTATTCAACTGTATATCCCTCAATGGTATATCGGACCTCTACATTAACCATTCAAAGACCATACTAATCCCCAAAAACAACTTGGATAAATCAAACGTGAATAACTACAGGCCAATCTCATTAATTAACGTTGACATTAAAATTTTATCATCCTTGCTAGCTGAAAGACTTAAAAAAGTAATCACTTCCTTGATATCCAAAAAACAAGCAGACTTCATGTCCAAAAGACATACCTGGGAAATACATTGACACGGGAAACTATGATTGGGCTTACCAAGAAAGATAAAAATCCAAGGTACGCAATGATAACTGGACGCATGTAAGGTATTTGATAGGGTCAACTGGAATTTTCTATTTACAGTGCTATCTTATTTTGCTATACACACTGAGTTCATCAATATGACCAAGATTCTATATAATAGCTCCTACATGCGTCTATATATAAATAAGAAGCTCTCAAAACCGATAAAAATCTCAAATGGTGCCAGGAAAAGGGTGCCTCCTCTCCCCTCTTCTATTTAACTTGTATCTAGAATATTTCTTTCTTTCCATTAGGCAAACAACACACCACTCAAAACCCAAAATACTTCATATGAAAATAAGTTTGACCACATTTGCGGATGACCTGAATATATATTTTGAACATCCTTTAACAGACACCAAGAAAATAGTCAGTACCCTAAATACATTTGCTCACATCTCTGACTACAAAATTAATCTAAATAAATCCTATATATTCCCGATCAATCCAGCAGCTCATAGAGAAAGCCTCTTTTCAGATTCTCCCTTTAACATGACATACTCTTGTAAATATTTAGGGATTTGCTATGACCACTCCTCCTCTTCTACAGTACATTCCAACGTATCCAAAATATGGTCAACACTTTCCCAAGACTTGTCCAGATGGCAACAGATGAAACTGCCTTTACTATCTAAAACATCCATCATTAAAATGAACATCCTCCCAAAGCTTCTTTATCACTTTTATGCAGCTCTCTCCTCCATTCCCAAAACATTCTTTAATAAAATCCACAAAGCTCTTGCAAAGTTCATCTGGCATCCAAAGTCGGTAAGGGTGTCATAGCAAAGACTTATTTTCCCAAAATCTAAGGGAGGTCTTGTCATGCTAGACCTTCAACACTACTATAAAATCCTGCATGCCAGCAGATTAATTACAATCGTCAACTACCATCCGAACAACCATATGCGGACTCCCTTTTGGGTAAAAATGTGGTATAATCATGCTCTGGAAAATAGTTTGAATCCCACAGCTCTCCCCTTCTTAGACCCACTAACTCTTAGGAAGTTAAAATTACACCACATCTTAAAGGGTAAAATCAAATCCTTCCAAGAGATTTTTAAGTCCTTGAAACTAGAAAAAGCTCTCCCTTGTATTCCAGCTCATCCATTTAAATCCCAATATCAAAATGAATAATAACATGATTAACCGTGTAGATGATCCTCTAATAAAAGATTACACACTCTGGGATATACATAAACACAAAGCTTTCTCACCATTAGAACCATGAGTTACCTTGAATCTATCTAAAAACACGTTATAATTCTGTGGCAAATCAGAGAAATTATTGCATCCTTACTTTAAGATCTCACGATTGTTGACTCTGACTTCCACCAGGTATCTAAACTACTACAGATCTTAGCAAGTAAGAAGAATATGCTGTCCCTCTCTCATAAATTCATAAATACAATTCAGTATCAAGATAGGATGGTATACGCGGACTACTGGGATCAACAATGGACTATCTTATAAGAAGAACAAAAGATATCAGCCATTAAATCCACCCTTTTATTCTCCCCGTTTAAAAAGCTTACTTATACACAATGTATGATTAACAATAACGTATACTACACTTCCATACATTTAAATAAATTTAACCCTAATGTATCTCCTGCTTGCCCCTGCTGCTCCTACCCCCATGCTGATATCCTACATATAATTTGGTTTTGCCGTTACTCTCACAGTATTTGGTGCTCTTTCAAGGTGAGACTCGACAAGATGGGCTACCACAAATCAACCTTTTCGTGGCAGATGGCAATATTACACATTACTAATCTTAAATTATCAAAATTAAGATTCCATACCCTAAAAACACTTTGCTTATTAGTTAAATTCTACATCTCCAAACATTGTCTAGATCGTTCTAAAATATCTTGGAGAGGATTTAGGAATATGTCTGTCAAACACATTACTTCACAAAAGCTCATAATAACACATTTGTATAAATGCACATATTTCCAGAAATTCTGGAATGTCATATTTCAGCTTTGGGCTAACAACTAATTACTGATATTCTGAGTTGGTACACTACTACTAAAATCTCTTCCTTTTTATGTTTCTCTTTAATACCCTTTTGTTTCCCATATTCCCCTCATTTTTGTGGCTTAAGATAAGTATACATGTTTTTCTATCCTATCTCATATCTATGTCTTAAACAGAGGCTAATATATTCTTTGTAGTTATAGTACCTACCCTCCTGCATATATGTTCTCCTTTTTTTTTTACTATGTTTATCTCCAGGGATTGAATTATCCCTAAGCATTACTGTTGTACATACTGTATATAGTTATTAATTGTATGATCTCTTCTGTATTAATGTGCATTTCTAAACTGCAGTTGTTTTCTGATATGTCTATAAAGCAAAATGAATAAAATTTCTATTTGAAAAAAAAAAAGAAAAACTCCTTGAAACCAATCTCATGACATAGCTTAGGCTATTGAGGCTATCTTTTAATTTGTTTTAATACTTCAGTAACATACTAAACCCCAAACCTCTTAACTCTCCCTATTTTGGAAGAATGTATCTATTTTCATGCCTGATTACCCCTGCAAAGGATGTCCCAATATTTGGAGGCATGTCTGTATTTTCAGGCTTGATTTAACCTTTCACACAATTTTCTGAATCCCCCTTATCACACCTGTTTTTTGAAGCTGTCTAGTACACATCAAGCCATACTACGTAACCAACACACTAGTAGCAACAATAATTTAAAGAATAAGGACACATATCTTACATCTCCTATTTAAAAAATATATATATGACCTTGTGTGGTAGAATTTCACAATACTGTTCAATAACGTCTACAGATTTTACACTATTGCTTTGACAATGTTTTTTATTTTTCCATCACTTTTGTCACACTCTATCTGTTTTTGAGTAGTATCTCACATTCCTAATGCAAGAGGGGACATACCTCTTAGAGCAAGAAATTTGGACAAAGCCATAAATAATGGGGGAACAAAGGCCCAAAAATAGGGACACTTTTTAAACATTGCTCTTACAAACTTAGAAAGTTGATAGAATAACAGGTTTTGCATTAATATTTTCTGAAGGGTATGAAGTCTGAAATTCAAATGTCTGTTGCTAATTTCTGACTTCAACACTCAGTGATTTGGCCATGATTTGCCTGAAACTACAATTTTATGAGACGCAGACCAACAATATGAGGCATAAATCTGGACATTCTTCGAAAATTTGTATAGTTGAGAGATATGAACAGGAAGACTTATGTGATATTTGGTATTTAAATTTTATGCTAATTAGATGCCTAGATTTTTGGCTGGCTGTAACTACTTTTCAAGGGCCTTTATGCCTATTTTCAGTGTCTGCAGGTGGAGAGGTACTGTATGTGACCCACCTATTAACAGGGTATCATGTTGTTTCCTCTTTCTTTCAGTTTTGCTACACCAGAAGGACATACACTCTGTCATTATATGTACAGTCATAATTAGTTATACTATATGAGGACTACCATGTCTCCCATGGTTAAAGAGATGCCTAGTAAAAATGGAAATATCTGTCAGAACAAACAAACTGATTTTTTTTAAATGCAGCAAAAGACCATGAAATGCACAATTCTAACAATTGCAAAAATAGAAGCGGCACAGGTTACATTATTAACCAGTATTTGTGGATTTTGCCTGCACATTTCTACTGTAAATTACTTTGTTTTCACAGGACAAACATTTTGCCATATACATCCTATATGTAACTTACAGAAAATACCATATACATGATTAGCATGGTATGCACTTCAGAAGCCACAAATGACTAATACAAATCACAAAGGGATTTCGGAAATACATATTCAGATTTATTGGCTGATTTAAGCACCTACTTAGGCAGCCCAGTTTAACTTCTGTTGCTAAATGACTGTAATCACGCCGGTACAGGTAAAAACCACACTCTCCAAAGCCAAGAACACAGCATCCATGGGACCTGACAACATCCCAGGCTGCGTTCTACACAAACTACAGAACGAACTGGCACCCCACCTAAGTACCATGTTCAATTATAGCCTCACCTCAGGCTTTGTGCCCACTGAATGGCACACAGCGACGGTTATCCCACACCACAAAGCGGGAGCTACCACGGACCCCGGGAACTACCGCCACATTAGTCTGATGAGCCTGGTCTGCAAGGCTATGGAATGTATCATCCTGGAACTTATAAACAATGACATTGGTAATCTCCACACTCTGGACCCCACCCAGTTCGGGTTTGTAAAAGGCAGATCATGTCTCCTAAACCTGATAGACTTCTTTGAAGCGGTCACCAAAGCCGTACATGAGGGTAAGGTGGTTCACACAGCCTATCTAGATCTCACCAAGGCTTTCAACACCATCCCCCACTCTGGAATTATAGATAAACTCACTAAACTAGGTATAAATCTCTATGTCACAAGATGGGTTGCCAACTGGCTCACTTACAGAACACACACTGTAAAAGTAGCAGACTCCAAATCTGACTTCAGACCAGTGACAAGTGGAGTACCACAGGGTCAGTCCTGGGTCCTCTCCTGTTTGGTATCTACTTCTCAGAAATACAGGCTAACACCGAAGGTCTATGGCTAACGAAGTTCGCAGACGACTGCAAACTAGGAGCCATAATCGAAACTCCTAACGATGTGGACATCCTACAAAAGGGCCTCACTGAGACAGATGCCTGGTGTCAAAGCCATGGCCTCAAGCTCAATGCCAAAATGTGCATTGTCATCCCTTTTGGTAAAAACTCTGTACCCATGAACTACCACATAGCTGGTAGTCTACTTAACACCGAAAGTGTGATAAGAGACCTTGGGACACAGGTGGACAGTACTCTCTCCTTTGATAATCACATCACCACAGTAGTCGGGAAATCCTTCTACGTGGCATACCTCATCACAAAAGGTTTCTCATCCACGAAAAAAAAGGTCATTGTTCCCCTCTACTCGTCACTCTTTAGACCCATTATAGAGTACAACGCCCCTTTTGGTATGTACCTCACAAGACATCTATAACAACTAGAAAGGCTGCAGAAATACTTCACAAAGAGGGCTACCAGCCTCAAACAGATGCCCTAAACAGACCATCTCAAAAAACTCCAGCTTTACTCAGTCACATATCGCCTACTCAGAGGCGATCTCTGCCTAACATACAAAGCTGTGTCAAACCCAGAGCTGATGGACATGCTCCACTTAAAGAAATCCCAATCCCTCTGAGCTACACGCTCTAGGGACCTAAACCTTGTCACCACAATAAACAGAACATGCTGGAGGGATAGATTCCTGTCCCAGAGACTTCCCATACTCTGGAGCAAACTACCTATCTATATCAAACAAAGCTCCTCATTAGCACTCTTCAAGAAAAATCTTGATGATTGGATGGGAGATAAGAAATTCACCCCGGGGATCACTTCTGTGGCTCTGCTCGACAAGGCAAAGGAAAATAATTTTCTTGGGTGGCGAAAGCCAGGGTACCTTTTTGGCTAGGCTTATGTAGGCCCTAGGGCCAATAGCCTAGCACCTACCTATGAACTCATTAACATCTTTGGCAGTCAGCTGTTCCGGTATTACGTTCCTGACTGAAAGAAAATTTAAATGTGTGAAAAATATTTTAAACTGATCAAGTAAAGCAGTTTTTTGTCTAACTTAAAGCAAACTCATTTCATCACATTTAAACTGCTTAAATATGGCACGGAATACTGAAATTCAGAACTAAGATTAAGTTACACAAAAATAATAGAGCTAGGTACAGTCTGTATCTCAAGTGCTTTAGGGTTGAATGGAGCAATTAGCACTGCAGTTATAAAGCGGTAAACAGCACAATCAGCACTCCGTACCTCTCCCCTGTCCAGACTTTCACAGTGTCCAGGTTTTTACCTCATATCTTTTGTCTGCTCTTCATAAAATTTGGAATTTCCAGCAAATCATCGAGGATTACAGTTACTAAATAATGATAAACATTTAAGTTTCTGACTTAATATTCTTCAGAAAATGCATGTGAAAGCAAAATATTTTACTGTAGCAGCTTCCAAAGTTTATAACAGCAATAAGGTACTGATATCTTTGGCACATCACAACACACAACATCCACAATCTAAAACTCAATGGCAAGTGCTAAAACTCTCTCTTTTTTAATTTTGGCCTCTAAATAGTTGACTACCAGCTGCCACTTGTGCTTTTCCTTAGACACCAAGAGTCCCTTGACCTGAAAGCCCTAATCCAGTATTGGTGCCATAGTCATGCAGGATCTTGGACACCAAGAGTCCCTTGACCTGACAGCCCTAATCCAGTATTGGTGCCATAGTCATGCAGGAGACTGAGCCATCCCAGCACAGCCTCATACTTGATGCCATGGAGATTTTTGTTCTACTCATGTCCTGCCTCCATGTCTGATGTACAGTAAGCCCATGGAGATCAAGAACATCTATCAGTTTGTGCATCAGTATTATTAAGCCAGGACAGACACCCTCCAGCCTCAACAATGACGGGTATCATCCTGGGCAGTAAATTCCTTTCCTCAAGCAAGAGAGATGAGCCAGTAAAATAATGTTTCTTTTCTCATTCCCCTACTGACTCCTAAGGTGCCAGGCTCTGTAACTGAACCCAGGACACCTGGGTCACAGTCAGGGCTCCATCCAACTGCACCATGTAGATCACTTGAAAAATATAAGAATTCTCTTTTCTATTTAAAAAAAAAAAATCACAGTCTCACGTACCAAAACTGCTTTACTTGTTAATCTGGTTAACCTGGTGTGATAAGGTTTCTGATCACCTTATATAAGCAAGTTTATTTATTATTTATTTATTGACTAATTGATTGATATTTGATTACACTTATGAAGAACAGCCCCACCATTAAATAAAGCAGAAAGTTCCACTGTAATCTCATGTCTTCACTACTTGACTGCTACTGGATTTACTACCCAATACTTTGTACAGAATTTACATGTTTTCTGTTACTCACTGCTAATAATACTGTAATAAAATTGCTCTTAGCATTAATTTTACTAAAAGAGTATCTATACCGTGCAATACCTACAAGGGTTTAGGTAGCAGCAGCCATAAAAAACTGGGCCACTGAATCTGACAGAGAGAAAGAGGATGTCTCTAGAATTAGCAAATCAAATACCTTAGCATTTGAATCACATATGTTGTTCTGCACAGATACAAAAAAAGCCCCATCGAAGCTACTACTACCATTAGAATATGCACTACGCATTAGTGCTTCAGATTCAAATTGCATTTATTACAGATTGCAAACAACGATGAATAAGGTCTGCAGATTCGTGGTTCACTCACCATGCTTTGTGCACCCCTACATCACACTGAAAAAGCAAACATGCTGTCCCTGGATTCAAGACGTTTAACATCATTATACTGTCTCATTTACAATATGCTTCACATTAAACAGTCCCTCCAACTTCTTCTAGTTCTGCTTAGAAACACTGGACGTGGAACCTGCTGTCATCAGATAAGAACCTGTTTACCTCAAACAAGCCCTGTTACTCACTAAAATGCAATAACATCCTAGATTCATGGCCTAGAGTGATGGAGACCTGACTACTTTCCAGCTGACTGGAGTTCAACTCGGGTACCAGAGGCGCTCAGCAGCTGGACTGGTAAGGGGTGGCTTTGCTGGCTCACTCACTCTGGGAGAGATGGGTTTCTGCCTGTGATATGCCACACCCCTGCTGATGGAAGTGGTGCCATAAGCATATAGCAGATAGCTGTTAGCATTTTGGCATTGAAGTGTGGCAGAGCTAACCGACATTACGTGCAAAGCCTGGCGTGCAGAAGAGCGTATGCAACACTGCCGGCTATACTCAATGCCCCCATCCAAGCTTTTGGGGGATAGTACCGGGATCATTATAAATTAAAAGCAGCTGATGGTTAGCTGTACGGCATGCAAAATGGGACAAAAAAGGGAATGCTGTAATAGAATGTTCTTTACGTAGCCCCCTATGTTATAGAACACACTTATTTTCATCATCAGAAGTACTCATACTTTTACTCAGTTAAAATCTGATCTAAAATTTTACTTGCCTTGCCAAATCTCCTTTGATCTGCCCTGGTATTCCATATCTGAATTCACAGCAGCTCAAACCTTAATCTCACACCTATGTAACTTTGCACATCCTCTCTGAAGACATGTCACATCCTGCAGAGCACAGGCCTACTCTCTAGTTGATAAAACAACACTGATCTGTTGCAAGGCTTGATTAAAATGTCTCAACTATTTTTGCCTTATCAAATAACAGCATATGAATCTAAGGGGCTAAATACATTAAAACAACATTGTGTGGACAGTAATGCTTGCCAGATCCAGCCTAACACCGATTCCTTCTGCACTTTGCATATTTACATTTTACTTGTTAATTGTTATTTCTGTTCCTTAACTGATCAATGTTAGCATTGCATTTTTATTTCATTTTCTTTTAACTAGGTTGTGATTAAACATGGATTGTGTGGTCGAGTCTTCTACATGTAAAACAAGCAAGCAAGAAAGCAAACAAAAAATAAAATAAAACAGAACTGTAAAGTATGCAAGTCTTAGGTCAAGATACCCAAGTCCTACACAAGTATGCAATGACCAATCACTGTCCATCAGTAAGCAAATGCGCAGAAGGTCTGACTTAAGAAAACACATAAATGTGCGTACAAAACACTGCACAACAGCACAGAAATATTTAATACGTTAGCTGCAAGAGTATTAAACAGCACATAAAATCAAGTACT
Source organism: Protopterus annectens (assembly GCF_019279795.1). Classification (NCBI taxonomy): domain Eukaryota; kingdom Metazoa; phylum Chordata; order Ceratodontiformes; family Protopteridae; genus Protopterus; species Protopterus annectens. Next base: position 764,735,521 of record NC_056733.1, read on the forward strand.
GTTATTTTAAAAGGGAGCTTTTATGTACCTCGTTTTTTCTGAGCATCATATAATGTGGGAGAGTTTCAGATTTGGCCGCATTTCTGCCTAGAAGTATAATTTTATAAGTTTCATACTCAGTGCTTTTGCTGTTATTATTCAGTTTAAAATTTTGGCAATTTAGCTCCTTTTAAAATATATTTAAAGCACTTTAAACTTTAGACACTAAGTATGTGAAGAGAACACAGCAAATTCAGTTCCTTTATCTATTAAAACATGTACAAAATTCAACACAGAAGGAGGAAAAGATGCCAAATCAGTTAATTTCCTGCCTTCTCTAAATGTACAATCATCTGTACTGCAAAGAAGACCAGATGTACTACATTACTCTTTTCTGACTGGAGGAAAAAAAGAGCTATACTTTCAAAAATGTGCTTTATAGAGTTATCAGTGTAATCAATTCAACATATTGTGCATGGTGCCTACATTTGTCAGCATTTCTGCTTCTAATTACTTCAATGTTGTCTTCAGACAAAGACTGCTGGACACTAACAATAAAAAATGAAGACAAATGCACTAACAAATGAACTCTGGAATATAAATTTAACACTCTTCTGAGACAAACATAAATAAGGCTACTTGGAATGAAGCCCGATGGAAATATCCCTACTATCTTATTTAACTTTCATGTACAGAATATTATGGAAGCAACTTCTCACCGGGTTAACTGAATCAGCCATGACAGAGCTTTCTGCTAGGTTGCACCTTGAATCATCAAAGAAAGATGTTTATTTATGTGAGTGAGACTTGTTGGACAGTAGCCTGTGGGTTTGTAAGTGCTGTGTTTTCTCGGTAGCCTAAGTAAACCATCAATCAGACTAACACACGAAACCTCGTGGGGAAGGCAGGAAGCTGATAAGCTTCTTCAGGGAAGTACCGTATCCCCAAGCTGTGCCAAACTACTGTGTTTGTATCTTCTAAGCATAACTGAGTACGTAGTCAATCCAGTGGAGTGGAAAACCCAATTTGTAACAGTGATACAGCACTATCCTTCATGTAACTAAAAGGCAAATAGGAAAAGAAGGCAAATATGCAAGTATCCAGGTCCACTTTGGACATATGATCAGTTTTAGCTTTGCACCAGATAACCTCTTAAGGGATCCATAACGAGCGCTGTAATACCGTACTATGATGTTGTCTGTAATGATAAACAGCCTTGCTTTGCCCCAGGCCACAATTCAGGCAAAAATGAAACATTCTATGGTCTTTACGGTAACTGCAACAACAACATAATACAGTAGCAATAGAAAGCTGACAAATACTGTATCGTGGATAACAAAATTATTGAAAATATTCATCTGGAAAAGCTTCAAAGCAATGCTTTAATGACTGGACACTCCCGTGTGTTTATAAATGAATTAAAATGCATAAATATGCAGTTGGTTCTTTACTCTTCAGAAAGAAAGGAAGGTTAGGAAAGATTTCCCCTACAGGGAAACAAAATGATAGTGTGCTGCTTTCTGGTGGACGCTTAACTAAAACTCACCTAACTGATAAGGCTGTTTTTCAGTTTTTATGAAATGGGTAACAGTGCGTGACTAGGCAAGGTAAGTGATGTAATGCAAAGTAAGGGGCTTTTGGGACTGCTTTATACCTACTGTATACACATGGATAGTTTGTAGGAAGTGTTATGTAGCTAATGTGAGATCTGCGCCTTTGTAGAATGCCCATATACAGTTCATTTTAGCTGCATATTCATATTTCTGAAAATTAAGTTAAAAATAATAATGAAGTGGATGCATTATATGAACAGAGATTGTGCCCCTAAAAAAACTCTTGCATAAAACATAGAGCATCATGAACACTTACCAAACTTCTGAGGCAGGCCTTTTATGAAAATAACTAGTGTGCAGAAAAGTTTGAGAAAAGGGATTTTCAAATATACAAAAAATGAAACTAGTGTTCCTAAAGCTAAAAAAAAAGTGTTCTGAAAGCCAAATGCAGTCCCTGCTAGTTTAGGGTCCTCTACTATCTTCCATTAGGAATACCTCTACAAATTTAAGAAATAAGCTTATAAAACAGAAGTTTAACTGTTTAGTAAAAGTCTTCTTCAATTTACAAATCTACGTGAACTCTTACAGAAGCATAAAATATATACAATAGTCTCAGGCATGATTTTTGATTCTACAGCTTCTTCTGGAGGGCTGTTTGTTATAGCCACAACTCCATGTGTGAAAATATAGCTCATTACATCACATAGGATCACAGGAAGTTACTAGGCTATTGGCCCTGAGGCCCTTGCCTAGCTAAGAGTTTAGCCCAGTTTAGCCAAGTCAGAACCGGATGCCCCAGTCCAGAAAGGACACATGGAATCCCAGGGGTGTATTTTCTGTTTCCCATCCAGTTATCCAGGTTGCACTTAAAAAGGGATAATGAGGTGCTCTGCTTGACCTGGAGAGGGAGTCTATTCCACAGATGGGGTCATTATTCTGCCTCCCAATCTGTGTTGCCCTAGTTTGTTAGCAGCTCTTTTCTCTTTCAAACATGTAGTACATTCTTTGAATTTGTTAATTCCCCTCTGGTAACTGATTTTTTTAAAAATCATACTATCTGCCTTATTTTCCTTGAAGCGACACAGTAAGCTATTTGCTCGTTGTATGTTTTTACAGGGTGATCAGAGGTGAAAATCCAAATCTTAACCCTTGAAAAATTTGGCAGAAATCTTAACCACCGACTCAGCATGCTGCCAAGGAAAAGAATGAAGTGAGCTGCTTGCAAACTGCTAGGTTGTCCATACAGTCTCTGGCAGAGTGGAAAATGAAAACTCACCTCTTAAGTTCTGGTCCTAAATTGCTATGTTTCCTCCAATGGACCTTACTGAAAGCCTCTGCCCCCTTTGGGCAGCCAAACAGGAAGACCACCTTGGGAACTGACAGAGGCTTTCAACAAGGTCTGTTAGAGCAAGTACTGAGAAAGTTGTCAACCCAGAAGATGTAGAGGAGGAGGATGTCATAAAAATCATATGCAAAGACACAGGAACACAGAAACTAATTGTTATAGGTTTAAGTTCCACTGTACTTACTCTGGCACACAGAAATATTTCTTTTAAAACTTTTTTTTGTGTCTAATGAAAAATCAGACTGGAAAAATGCATTTTATTTAAAGCTGCTTAAATGTAACTTCACTTTAAATATTTTGTTACAATTTTGCTACAAGATAAAACTGTGAGTCTGTTCATCAACAAAGCTACTTCACTGAAAAAAATCTCATTTAACCCTCAACTCAACAGTATGTCAGCTGCATCTGACAGGTGCTGTGAATTAGATATTTGCAGTGCTGAATAAAGGCACCATTTAAAAAAACCTGTAGACAAAGCACCTTTGACGTACTTGAGATCTTCTCCTTTACCTTACATGAAGGCAGAAAAGGGAGGAGAGAATACTGATTACGGACAGAGTGGCCTATGAGCAGGAAATGCTTACTTTATTGAGAAATAGTGAGAATTATGTTGTTGGGTAAGTTCTTGACCTAATAAACACAAGGTACAGGGTTTGATTCTGGCCTTGGGTTATTTGCTAAGCTTAAAATGGCCCTTAAGGGCAGTTAGCCTAGTATTCTCCTATGAACCTATTAAGTTTCTCTTAAAGAAGTCAACACTGCTTACCAGAAAACAAGCAATGCACGGGATGATTTGCTCTTACAAGGAATATTTGGTTTTCAAGAGGCAGAATTTTCAAAATTTCAGTATGCAATGTTGGGTATTTTTTGGCATCCCTAAAACTCATACAAAACTTCAGTAAATCCCCTTTCCACTTGATCCTTTCCTATTCAACCAAAGCCTGAGTACCGGCTTCATCCCAGCTGAGTGAAGAACAACCACTGTCATCCTTTTGCACAAAAGTGGACTGTCCAGCGATCCGGGAAGTTATAGACCTATCAGCCTAACTAGCCTGATCTGCAAGGCCATAGAATGGATTATCATGGACCTCATTAACAAGGACATTGGCAACCTCCATACACTCGATCCCATACAGTTTGGCTTCATCAAGGGGAGGTCATGTCTGTTAAATTTGGTTGATTTCTTTGAGACAGTCACCAAAGCTACGGATGAGAGGATGGTGCAAACCGCCAACCTTGACCTGGCCAAAGCCTTCGACACTATTCCCCACTCGGGCAAAATAAATAAACTCTCTCAACTAGGTATCAATCCGTATGTTACCAGATGGGTAGTAAACTGGCTGACTGACAGAACCACCTAGTCAAAACAGGGGTAGCCACCTTAAGCAGTAGACCCATAACGAGTGGCATACCCAGGGTTTGGTCTTGGGGCCTCTGTTATTTGGGATTTACTTTTCTGAGGTGCAGGCCAAAACCAGTGGACTATGACTGCAAGCTGGGCACTGTCATCAATTCCCCTAGTGATGTGGACATCCTCCAAGAGGGTCTCACCCAAACAAATGACTGGTGCCAGAAACTTGGCCTCAAGCTGAACACCGTAGAATGCATCATCATCCCCTTTGGGAAGAGTGATGTCCCCACAAATTATCACATTAATAACAACGTCCTAAGCATGCAATCAGTCATGAGGGATTTGGGCACCCAGGTTGATAGCAACGTGACTTTTGACCACTATGTTACTTCCATTGTACTTAAAGATTTCTACATGGCCCACCTCATAAGTAAGCATATCTCATTCAGAGACAAGGAGGTCATAAGGTCCCTGTATTCTTCCCTTATAAGGCCCATTACTGATTACAACTCCCCTCTTGGTATGTATCTCACAAAGCATATGCAGCAGCTGGAGAGACCACAGAAGATCCTCACCAGGAGAATCCAGGGCCTCAAACATGTACCACACACAGATAGGCTAAAAGCCCTATCCCTCTACTCAGTTTCATACAGACTCCTCAGTGATGACTTCTGTCTGGCATAAAAGGCAATCTGAGACCCCACCTTGATGGAACTGCTGCATATCCGCAAGTCAAGCTCCACTCAAGTAACCTGCACAGGCAGCCTCAACCTGGTTTGTGACATCAATAGGGCTTGTTGGTGGGACAGACTCCCCCATCTGTGGAATGGACTCCCTTCTCCACATTAAGTAGAGTACCTCATTACCCCTTCTCTACCATTAAGTAGAGTACCTCATTACCCCTTTTTAAGAGCAACTTAGACAACTGGATGGGAAACAGAAAATACACCCCTGGCATTCTACCCAGTGTCCCTGCTGGACAGGGGCATCAGGTGCTGACTTGTCTAAACATGGACTAAACTCTTGGTTAGGCTTATAAGGGCCTCAGGGCCAAAAGCCTAGTAACGTCCTATGATCCACTCTATCAGTGGAAATGGCCCAAAACAGAAACTTTCTTGTTTTTGTATACAAAACTCAACAGACAAGTAATGACAGTGCCTTCTTGAATCAAGGATACAACAAAATTGTTGGTTAAAATTAGTGAATTAAATCAATCAGATTTACCAAATTAACTTATTTTGTTCAGAGCTGATATTATTTCTGCGGAGACATTTTAAAGTCCCCTGCCTTTTCAACTAAAGGCATCAGTTTAACATGCATTTTGATATACTTCTTCTCGCATAATAATTTTTGTTTAAAGAAAAATATTTCAGGCAACAAGGGAATTGCTGTGGAGGCCAGTGTTGTCCCTGCCTTTGCTGATTTAGTTCTGGCACAATGGGAAAATAATTATTTGGATAACATAAATATTTTGCTAGATATATTTTATTTATGATTTATTTTCTGGATAAGTAATGAACATCAATTTCAATTATTCTTAGATGACATATACAAATATACTACTTATAGGTTCATAGGTGTGTACTAGGCTAATGGCTTGGAGCCTTTACAAGCCTAGCCCATAGAATTACCCTTGCATTGTGCCACCTGACCTTAGTTCCCTGTGCCTCTGTTGAGTAGAGCCACTGGAGTTATCCCCGGGGTGAATTTTCTATTTCCCATCCACTCATCAAGATTTTTCTTGAAGAGGGCCAGTGAGGTGCTCTGCTAGACATGTATGGGAAGTCTATTCCAGGGCATGGGAAGTCTCTGGGTTATAAACCTGTCCCTCCAGCATATTTTGTTGATTGTGGTAATGAGGTTGAGGTCTCTGGAGCGTGTGGTGCGGAAGGATTGGGATTTCTTTAGATGTAGCATTTCTAACAGAGCTGGGTCAGACATCGCTTTGTAATTCAAGCAGAGATCGCCTTTAAGTAGGCGGTATGAGACAGACAATAGTTGGGAGTTTTTTGAGTCTGTCCATATAGGACAAGTGTTTAAGGCCTAGGATCCTCTTTGTAAGGTACTTTTGTGGCCTCTTCAGTTATTGCAGGTGTCTAGTGAGGTACATGCCAAATGAGGCATTGTACTCGAGGATTGGCCTAATGAGGGAAGAGTAGAGGGAGACAATGACCTCTTTCTTCCTGGATGCAAAACCTTTAGTAATGAGATGTGCCACATAGGTTCATAGGTTGGTACTAGGCTATCGGCCCTAGGGCCTATACAAGCCTAGCCATAACTATTTACTTCCTGAACCCCTGTCTAGCAGGGTGACTGAAGTGATCCCTGGGGTGAATTTCCTTTCTCCCATCCAATCGTCAAGGTTCCTTATGAAGAGGGCCAAAGAGGCGCTCTGCTTAACATATATGGGCAGTCTATTCCAGAGTCTGGGGAGTCTTTGGGTCAGGAATCTATTCCTCCAGCATGCCTTGTTTATTGTGATGACGAGGCTTAGATCCCTGGAGCATGTGGCTCTGAGGGATTGGGATTTCTTTAAGTGTAGCATGTCCAACACTCTGGGTTTGACATAGCCTTGTATGTTAAGCAGAGATCGCCTCTGAGTAGACGATATGCAACAGAGTATAGCTGGAGTTTTTTTAAGGAGGTCAGCACAGGGCATCTGCTTTAGGCCTGTGATTCTTTTAGTGAGGTATTTCTGTGGCCTTTCCAGTTGTTGCAAGTGTCTTGAGAGGTACATACCAAATGGGGTATTGTATTCTATAATGGGACTAGTGAGGGATGAGTACAGTGGGACAATGACCTCCTTTTTTCTGGATGAAAAGCCCTTAGTGATGAGGTGTGCCCCAGAGAAGGATTTCCTGACTGTTGTGGTGATGTGGTTATCGAAAGTGAGACCACTGTCCACTTGTGTCTCTAAGTCTCTTATCACACTTTCGGTGTTTAGTGTACTGCCACCTATGTGATAATTCATGTTTTTTCCCCAAAGGGGATAACTCTACATTTCTTGGCACTGAGCTTGAACCCATGGCTCTGGCACCAAGCATCTGTTTCTGTAAGGCCCTTTTGTAGAGTATCCACATCATTTGGAGATTCAATAATGGCTCCCAGTTTGCAGTCATCTGCGAACTTTGTCAGCCAGAGTCCCTTAGTATTGGCCTGTACTTCAGAGAAGTAGATGTCAAACAGGAGTGGTCCCAGGACTGAACCCTGAGGTACTCCACTTGTCACTTGTCTGGAACTGGATTTGGAGTCAGCTACTTTTACAGTGTGGGTTCTGTCAGTAAGCCAGTTGGCAACCCATCGAGTGATGTAGGGATTAATGTCCAGCTTAGTACGTTTATCTATGATTCCAGAGTGGGGGATGGAATCAAAGGCCTTGGCGAGGTCCAGATAGGCTGTGTGGACCACCTTACCCTCATCCATGGCTCTGGAGACTGATTTGAAGAAGTCAATCAGGTTCAGGACACAAGAGCAGCCCTTCACGAACCCAAACAGGGTGGGGTCCAGTGTTTGAAGGTTGCCAACGTCTTCGTTTATAAGTTCCATGATAATACGTTCCATGGCCTTACAGATCAGGCTCGTCAGACTTATGGGGCAGTAGTTCTCAGGAGCTAAGGTGGATCCCCCCTTGTAGAGTGAGATAACTGTAGCTGTGTGCCACTCAGTGGGCAAGAAGCCTGAGGTGAGGCTATGATTAAACATGACACTTAGGTGAGGTGCCAGTTCATTTTGTAGTTCATGTAGTACACATCCCGGGATGTCATCTGGTCCCATAGATGGTGTATTCTTAGCTTTGGAGAGTGTGTTTTTTACTTGTGTGTCCATTATTTCTGGAATTTGGCAATCTTCCGGTATTGAGATGGGCCATTTAGGGGGTGAGAGGGGCTGAAGTTGGCACTGAATCAATCTGCCAGGATATTGGCAATATCTTTGGGATCAGTATATTTAATGCCATTCTGTTGTAGCTCAGAGCAGATCTGAGCATTGCCATTTAGATTCTTGACATAATTATAGAATGCCTTGTGGTTCTCTTTGGAATCTTTGGCAATTTTATTTTCGTTACTAGCTTTGGAGGATTTTATGAGGGATCTCAGCTTCTTACTGAGGCTGGTAAGGTTTTTTGCATCCTGGGATTTTCTTCATTTCTGCAACAGTTTCTTCCTTTTGTTGTAAAGTTTGTTTATGGCAGGGGGCCACCAGATTGGCTTAATTCTGTTTTGAGGAGAGTATCTTGGTTCTATTTGGGATGGCACAATTCATGCATGAGTGGATGTGCTCGTACAGTGCCTTAGTGTAGGACTCAGCAGTTGAACTTTCAGTACTCGTTTGCATGGGTGTCATGAAGTTTATCACTTCTGACTTGAGTAGCATGAAGTTGGCTTTGGAGAAGTTTTTTTATGGAGGTTTCCTTACTGGGGGTGGGGGTGGGATGTGGATGTTAAGGGTGATTAACTTACGGTCTGACCTGACCAACGAGGGGGTGACCATAGGTGTGGAGCATCAATTTCCCATGTTGGTAATGACTAGGTCTAGGATACTGGAGGCCCTGGTGGGACAATGGATTAGTTGATCCAGGTCGACCAAGTTGAGCAGGACTTTCTGACCACAGTGGCAATGTGGTGATAAAAAGAGAGGTTACTTCCCAGTTCTCTTATAACTCCTTCTGTGTTCAGTGGACTACCATCGATGTGGTAATTCAAGGGAACTGGGTTTTTCCCAAGGGGGATGAAGACACATTTTTTTGGCATTGAGCTTAAGGCCATGGTTCAGAAACCAGTTGTTGGTCTCTGAGGCCTTTCTGTAAAATGTCAACATCACTTGGGGAGTTAATAATAGCTCCCAACTTGCAGTCGTCTGCGAACTTTGTCAGCCAGAGTCCTTTCGTGTTGGCCTGGACTTCAGAGAAGTAGATGCCAAACAGGAGAGGACCCAGGACCGAACCCTGTGGGACTGCACTCATGACTGGTCTGCAGTCTGAGTTGGAGTCCGCTACTTCCACACTGTGGGTTTTATCTGTGAGACAGTTTGCAACCCACCTAGTGATATAGGGGTTGATGCCTAGATTAGTGACCTTTTCTATGATTCCTGAGTGCTGTATGAACCACCTTGCCTTCATCCACAGCTCTGGTGACTGACTCAAAGAAGTCGACCAAGTTGAGCAGGCATGATTTACCCTTCACAAAACCAAACTGTGTAGAATTCAGAGTTTGGAGATTCCTTATATCCTTGTTTATTAGGTTCATGATGATGCGTTCCATAGCTTTGCATATCAGACTCGTCAGGCTAATGGGGCAATAGTTCTTAGGGTCTGTAGTCACTCCTTTGTGGAGAGAGATGACTGTAGCAGTGCACCACTTGGTAGGGACAAAGCCTGAGGTGAGGCTGTGATTGAACAGAGCACACAGGTGAGGTGCCAGTTCACTCTGTAGTTCATGTAGAACACAGCCAGGGATATTGTCAGGTCCCACAGAAGCTGTATTCTTGGCCTTGGACAGTGCTGTTTTAACCTGTGCAGCAGTAATACTTGGTGCCTAGCAATCTACTGGTATTGGGATTGGTCCTTTAGGAGGGGAGAAAGGGGTAAAGTTGGCAATAAATCTGTCGGCCAGTATATTGGCAATATCTGTTGGCTCGGTATACGAGGTACCATTGTGCAGTAGCTCAGAGCAAATCTGGGTATTGCCGTGGAGATTCTTTACATAACTATAGAAGGTCTTGTGGTTGTCTTTACTATCTGCTGCAATTCTGTTTTCATAGCTAGCTTTAGAGGATTTGATGAGGGATCTCAACTTTTTGTTGAGGCTGGTAAGTGAGTTTTTCCAGTCTTCGGACTTTACCTTATTCCGCATCAGTTTCCTCCTTCCGTTGTAGAGTTTGTTTATGGCAGGGGACCACCAGATTGGCTTCCTTTTTTTGGAGGAGAGTGTCTTGGTTCTATTGGGTGTGGCGAGATCAATGAATTTGTGTACATGTTCGTACAGTGCATTGGTGTATGACTCGACGGTCATGCAACTATTCTCCATTTGCATGAGTGCTGTGAAGTTAACCACCTCTGTTTTTAGGAGCCCAAAGTTAGCTTTAGAGAAGTTTTTCAAGGTGTTTACCTTGGCGGGGGTGGGAGGGATGTGGATTTCCAAGGTGATTAGTTTGTGGTCGGATCTAGCCAGGGAGGAGTTGACTATTGGTGTAGAGCAACGGTCGCCCATGTTAGTAATGACCAGGTCAAGGATGTTGCTAGCTCTAGTGGGGGTAAGAACGAGTGGTCCAGGGCATTGGAATTAATTAATTCCAGGAAATGTTGGGCATGTGTATTGGTACATGAGTAGTTTTCCCAGCTAATGGAGGGGTAGTTGAAGTTGCCCAGTATGAGAGTGTTAGGTTGGACCCTAAAATTTTCCAGGGTGTTTAGGAACGTAGAATGAGAGTCTTGGGACATGGTTGGGGACCTATAGCAGGGTACGACCTGAATTGGTGTCTTACCCAATGTTAGCTGCACCTGAAGTATCTCAGATGTGTTATGTTGTGCTACCAGTCTAGAGGTGTGCGCATCCTTTGTGAATATGGAAACACCACCACCTTTGGAGCTTCGGTCCAAGTTCTGGAGCCAAAAGGTGTGGACTGAGTTATAGCCTGGTAGTGCAGGGTTTTTTTCTGCTGCATTAAACCAGGTCTCTGATACAGCACAAATGTCGATGTTCTCCATTTTAAGGAGTGCTTTGAGTAAGTGCATTTTGAGATTTAGACTTCTAGCGTTGAGCAGCATGACCCTCAGATTGCATTTGTTTGTAGCTGTTACAGTGGTAATTTGGTCTTTGGAACACCACCTAAAAAAGGCACTACAGGGGTGGCAAGAGCCTTGGCCGGTATCCAGAAGCCCAGGGGTGACAGATGCAGGCCATCTCTGGCAAAGCATTGAGGTCTGTCAATCATGTCATCCCAGTCAGACAGATACTGGATCCCCTTAGAATGACACCAGAAACTTAGCCTATTGTTGAAATCAATCATTTTCTGCTGGTATGTGGTATCATTCTGGGTGATGGTAGGATGCTGCTCAGGGCTAGGGTCATGCCAGCCTGGGCTACATAATCTGAGAGCTCCTCCATGTTTCTTTTCATGTAGTCCAGGGAGGTACGTCACGGGTCATTCACACCCACATGTAGAATGACAGAGTCACATTTGTACCTATTGTTGAGGGACCTGAGTGCATGCATTATGTGATGGATCCTGGTGCCTGACAGGCAGTTCACTGTTACTTTCTCCTTATTCAACCTAGTGAGTGGAACATCAGTGTGCCTCACTATCGAGTCACCTATGACTAGTATGTTGGGCATTTTGTTTTGCCTTAGGGGCTTTGGTTGAGTGGCACACTGTTTAGGAGAGTTATGTGTCTCATGATTAGTATTGTGTTGTCGTGGTCGAGTGCGTTTCTGCCTTGGAGGTCTCTGCTGTTTGGGTAGATTTTTATTGATAGCCTCTGCGAAGGTGGGTGTGCGGTTTGTGTTTTTATGTGAAGGCAGTGCTGGTGTGTGTTCTGGAGGGCTATGTGTTTCACGTGGTGTAGTGCAAGTGTTGACCTTCTCCTCTTGACCAGCTATTCCAGTCTTGGCTGGAGAGTGCGTGGCTTCCAATTTGGATATACAAGTGCATCTCTCGCAAGTCTGAATGTTGGGAGGTAAGAGGAGAGGGTTGTCAGTGTACATGAGGCAGTTGCTGCATTGCCTCAGGATGCCCAAGTTCACCAGGTTAATAGGTGAAAGTACAGGGAACTGACCTTTAGACATGGCTGGAGGGGTGGGCATTAATAAGTTTCACTGGGTCTGATGGTAATAGGGCTCATATCTTTCAACTATACAGATTTTTGCAGAATGTCCATATTTTTGCCTCACATTTTTGGCCTGTTTTTCATAAAATTGTAGTTTTCTAGCAAATTAGTTGCAAATCAGTAAAGACGGAAGTTAGAAAATAATGAAAGACATTTGAGTTTCTGACTTCATACCCTTCAGAAAATTCATGCTAATGCAAAACCTGTTATTCTATCAACTTTCTAAGTTTGTAAGAGCAATATTTGAAAATTGTCTCTATTTTTGGGCCTTTGTCCTACTTTTATTCATGGCTTTGTCCAGATTTCTTGCTCTAAGAGGTTGAGAGGTAGGATAGGGCTATTAACTACCTAGATGTAACACTTAATTTGACACTTGAACACTTCTGATAAACAGTACTTTGTAACTTACTACACTTGAGATCATGTACTTGTACAGATCGTTTTTTTCATCCCCATCATATCAAGTGAAGTGCCACAACAGGGGTCAGTTCATCAGAATTACTGGGGTGACTTTTAATAAAAGAAAGAATGACGTAAATAATTTGAAATGAATGTTCTTAGGTAGAGGTTACAATGAATCTTAGTTATTAAACATTATAGATGATGTTTTAAGGACAGGAGACAAATTTATATTCGCTGATTTTAACTGGTAGAACCAATGAAAGAACTGATGTAGGTGAAAATAACACTGATTACAAGCATGCCCTTGTCACTGAATATTTGGTGGACTCTTGACTGTACATGTTGCTTCTCTGTATTCATTTTTGGTGCTTTTCTCTTTGGACCTCCATTGAAAAGGACAAATACAAATAAATAAATCAATCAATCAATCAATCAATCAATCAATCAATCAATAACAAAAAATTAGAAAGCTAATTGAAGATAATTGGAAATTATATGGATTAAGGAACTGTTAACAACTGGTTTCCAGTGGTCTAGGTTTGATTCTCTCGGCCCCCATTGCCTAACTGTGTGACTCTGAGCAAGTTACTTAACCATACAGCACTCCCAGGCTGTCTGAAAAAGGTCCATGGGGATGAATGCTCTACCTGGTACACAAATGCAAATAAAATAAAATAAAACAAATGCAGATATTCTGGAGTTGGACAAGTTCCATGATTCATAAAAAGAGACGGAAGGTCTTAAGGCACTATCAAAAGCGTGTAAACAATACCATTAGCTGGGCTAGACCGGCAGGTGTGTTTAAATGTGGCTGGGGTACCTACTGCAGTTTTATCTATGAAGGACCACATTTTCATTTGTCACATTTGAATAAAACTTTCAAAACAGGATACCATTACGAATGTGATACTGTTGGCCTTGTCCCTTGTGCATTTGGCTTTATGTTCCAAGTGTGATGGCTTCTATGTGGGGAAGTCCAAAAGAAGGCTTTCCCAATGGATCTGAGAGTATAATTACACTTTTAAAAAGGTGTGACAATAATGATGCCATGTACAAACATAATACTAAACGTAGTTAATTAAAAACAGTTTTGGGTAATTGAAAAGTTGGGAGCTTGACCTAAGAGGGGGAGAATTTAGTAATAACAGAGCAGATATAATTGCAATGGCAAGTAATTCTTAATGCTACTCCCACCAGGTTTAAAGAAACATAAATATCAAAAGAATTCTCAAAGGGAGACTTTTGTGATGAACCCAGTGGCTTCATGTAGGTTTTAGTGTAATATATTCTGGTACATATACATGATGTTTACTGTTTACTGATTAAAACACCATGTTTTAAGGATCTGGGGTTGTACACCACATGCCTAATCATAGCCAATGTTTTACTAGTCATTACAGGGCACATGTGGTTGCCTTTTATGCTGCTTAAGTCATCTTTCTAACTTTTGTACTTTTCTGAAGAAGATTTTTATAAGCGGAAAGCACTAAACCTTGGAGTTGAGTAAACAGTGATTGGTTCTGTCTCTAATGGGTGTTTTTGTTTATTATTTTCTCCTAGTTCAGCTGTATTCTACTGCCCATTTGGTATTTTTTATTTCAAGCCGTATTTCACATGGAAACTGTCCCCCAGTTGCAACTAATGGTCTCACTAGCATTAAGTATTCATTTATTGTCTAGGTTTTGAGTTGTGATCACTACTTTAAAAGGACCTGGCAGGACCCACAAGCTGGGCCAGCAGACCCCGCTGTTGCCATACACCTGGTAATCAGGTATACCAAATGTTTCTATTATGTCTACAGGTGGCAGGGTGAATTAGCTAGTCATAACAGCAGGGTTTCCAGTCTTGCTCCTCCCTGGACAGAAAAGGCAGAGATGATGCAGAGTTTGGCTACTTATCTAACAGCCAAAAGGGCATTTTATGGAAATATATCTCAGTATCAAACATGCAAATATTTCTTCACCAACATGATTCAATACTGATATCTGAACTGTTTGACAGGTATAAAATAACCAGAGGGCTCCGGAACAGGAACATGATATGCACTGACTCCAAGAAAGAAAACCCCCATACAGTGGGTAATAGACTGCATGAACCCAATTACAGATGCCACTATATAGAGTTAGGTTCTGATTCTATTGTAAAGTTATGAGTGTTTCATGAATGTTTTCATGCCACTGAAAAGGGAATTAGTGTAGCTCTCTCGCAGTGATTCCTGATGGAGCTTAGGAAGTCAGAATTGATGGTGCAGGTGAGTATGAAGTCTCAGGTATTTTAGAGAAGCGAGCAGTGACTCAGATGCAGTGGGCTCACAGGGATACAGCCTCATTAGGTTTCCTTCCTCAGGGGTGAGCCTGAGGAAGAGGGTCCCATAGCTATATGCCCTGCCTTATCACTAGGAGCTACAGCAGGGCCAGAGCAGGTACAGCAACTCCACAGACTGCAGTGTGGTGTGATGTGCTTGGCATACCTCACTACCTTCCCCCACTGGGTTGGGTTGTCCTCTCTATCCAAGCTAGGACTCCTTTGTCATTAAATATCTTCCTTTGCTGATATGGAAATGTCAGAAGACTGTGGCACTGGTGAATGGATGAGCCTATCCGTAGAACAGATGGAAGAAAATAGTCAGCGGTGAAGGCAAGGACCAAGCAAAAAACGAAAGAAAGAAGCAAGGAGAATAAATACAGCTAAATGGGCACTGTGGTAGGGGCACATCCCATGACAGCCTCTACATCCTTATCAGTGCTTAGACTTTCTCCCAGTACAACAGC
The DNA here is from genome assembly GCF_019279795.1 of Protopterus annectens. Lineage (NCBI taxonomy): Eukaryota > Metazoa > Chordata > Ceratodontiformes > Protopteridae > Protopterus > Protopterus annectens. Next base: position 764,750,744 of record NC_056733.1, read on the forward strand.
CATTCTGCCTCCAGGACTGCTGCAGGCAATCTACACCACACAATGGCACAGTGTCAGAACAGGCATATCAACAGTACAATAAGGGCAATGTCACTGGGCAAAGTTACCCACCAAGATGATGGCTGGGTATCTCTACAAACAAGTCAATCACTATTTATTTGTATTTCATTTATTAAATACTCTACAAAGGAACACTGGTCTTCACATCAGTTCAGTGTTACATTAAATAAATGGTGAGCAAATACCATTTATATCACTTCACCGAATAATCAAATGGCAGAGAGACAGGCTACCATGTAAAGTACCATAGACAGCAAAGGGAAATAACAGCAATGCTGATAAAGATTCATAGCTCCGGGTATCATTTACCACCTAAAGCAATGCCAGCTTTCATTTCTCCAAGTGTCATATGACAAATCCCTAAAACTTACTGAGTTTCTAACTTGTAATACAGGCGTCATTTTAGATGCCTGCATAGTGAAAGCAACAGTTCATTCAGTATTAACATCATCTATTTCAATCACAGAGCTGCTGGTTTCTTCATAGGCTTGCAAAAAATGTATATATTTTTATTTTATACATTTTTTGACCATGCAAGCCCACTGTACAAAAATGTTTTTATTTTATACATTTTTTTGACGCAGCAAGCCTACTGTACAAAAATGTCTCATTTCAGAGTTGACCCAGGAATGTTGTTTGGTTAAGTGAATTACTTAGAGTCACATATCAGGCAAATAGAGATGAGTAAGTTTTCATACAATTAATAAAATGAATTCATGTCTTGTTTAGTTACATTTCAACTGTCTTCCCATGAAATAAAGAACATACACAATTTTTTATGGAAAATTTTAGTATTGCAACTGTGTGTGCAAACTGCAAATTTAGACATTCAAATTAAACAAGCTCAAATTAATTTAATTCATCTTGCTGTTTTTTTTATTTTTGCCATGGGTTTTACTCTGCACTGGCTACAATATACAAAAAGCAAGTAACTACAGGTAAACTCATTACTGTAAACATCTCATAATCCAGGATACACACTAAAGAAACAATAGGAGAAAAGCAGAAGGCTTGCCAAAGATTCAGGAAGGAGGAAGGGGGACAAAAAGAACATGAGGAAGCTAAGAAGACAACATCTCACATTGTGTAGGAGACAAAATCAACCTTAGTTAAGGAAATCGTGAAAGTGATAAAAAATAGAAGAGATGCCTGTTTGGTAAACTGGGAAAGGAAGAAGGGCAAGAAGTCCCAGGGGGTCAACAAAGATGGAAGGGAATACAGTCAGGTTACTGGTAAAGCAGACATTTTATGCAAATTCCCTGCATCAACACGACTACTTAACAAAGGAAGGAGAGATGCCAGAAAAGGAGGGTGGGTGAAGAGCAAGGAAGGACGCTACCACCAGACAACAGCAGGACAGACAGGGTGGCAGTACAGAGGGTGGTGGTGGGACTAACCAAAACCAAAGTGCAAGGCATGGTTGTCATACACCACATAATCCAGAAAACTGTGACAGAGATGCTGTCCACTCTTAATGGAACTCTTTAACCAAACTCTTCACAGCAGAGTGGTAACACTGGTTCAGACAGTGACCACAGTAGCTGAACTCCACAAGCCAGGAAGAAGAACAGAAACATATAACTGCAAGCCCATTACTAATAGCGCAATTGCAAGTAAATCCAAGGAGAAGATAATGTGAGAATATCTATGCGGTTTCTGGAGGCTGGCAGCCTCAAAAACAAATGCTGATGCAAGTTTACATACAACAGATTCTGCTAATTCCATAATTTCCAGTCCTATGACTAGGTGACACTGAAATAAGACAGGGGAAGAAGACTATGCTCAACCTTTATTAAAACGTCTATGTCTACCTACCAGTGGCTAACAGGTGATCTAGGAGGTATGGGGATAAAGAAAAATGAGAGTCACATGAATCAGAGATTGTTTACATGGAAGGAAGAGGAAGACAGTGGTGATGCAGACAGGAATTACAGGGTGTCACAGAGGTAATGAATGGAACCTCGCAAAGTCTTGTGTCCAGTTATTTTCCAAACACTGCAGCATACGCAGCCTGTCCACTTACAGTACTAACAATGGAGGGACACTATTAGATGTGGGGAGAATACAGCCTACACATGGACTTCAACAGACCATTTAGGTTGGCTGAGAAGCAGAATCTAAATTTAAGTGAGGCAAAACACAAGGCCTTACACCTAGGGCCCATGAACCTGATAACAGAGTGTCATCTGATGGGCAAACTACTCATTACTGTGCACAAAAAAATGTCATAAATCCTAGTCACTATAGAAATTAACTGTTAGGACAGACTGAGTAGGCTTGGTTGATAGCAAACAAGATGCTTGGCTGTACCTAGGCTGGACATGATACAAGATGTACACAGGTAATCGTATCACTCTGCAGGTGTCTCGTCAGCCCACAGCTGTAATACTGCAAAACATTCTGCTGCCCTTTCACAAAGACGTGAGCTAGTCTGGCAGGTGCAAAGGAAAGCCATAAGAATGGTTAGGAGAGCGGAGCAGCATACAAAGGAAAGGTCTTTATATTGGAGGAAAGAAAGGGGAGGATGGGGGACATAAAGAGGCCATATAAATCAGCTGGGGACACTTAGATGGGTTATCTACAAGATGTAGAATGAAAGGGGGAAGAGAATGCACATGTACCATGTAAAGATCAACTTCATTTAGGAGGTAAAGAAACTCTTCACAGAAAGAGTGATAAATGATTGGAAAATGTTAACAAAGGTTTTGGTGGATGGCAAGTCCAGTGAAGCATTCAAGAAGGCATGGTGAAGAGGATGAAGGCTAAAGCAGATGGGGTAATGTTGCTACACTACAAGCTGCATCAAAAGGGTACTCCATTATTTATTTATTTTATGTATCTATTTATTTACCCTTTGTTGACCTTGTTAATCCTGCTAGGCTAGAGGTCTCTTTTCATGGGAGACCCGACGTGGTATTTGCACTACTAGGGGAAATTTGGCCAGGGCACCTAATAACTTACCTTACTGTTTTCAATAAGTGACATGGGATCTTTAACATTCACCTGAGTTGCCACTAGCTAAAGCAGATGGGATGTAGGTTTAACGTCTCATTTGATGGATGACACACCCAGGAGTCATACCTCTAAACTTCTAACAGCAAGAAATCTGGACAAAGCCATAAATAATTGGGAGAAAAATGCCCAAAAATAGAGATACTTTTTCAATATTGCTCTTACAAACTTAGAAAGTTAATAGAATAACAGACTATGCATCAGCATGAATTTTCTGAAATGTATGAAGTCTGAAACTCAAATTCCTGTCATTATTTTTCTAACTTCATCACTCAGTGTTTTACCAATGATTTGCCAGAAAACCACAATTTTATGAAAGACAGACCAAAAATATGAGGCAAAAATCTGGACATTCTGTGAAAATCTGTACATTTGAGAGGTATGCCAGGAGTGCAGCACCCACTTATATTGCTTGTCTTTTTTGCACTATAAGGACATACTGCAATCTTTTATATGGGAATATGCTGAAATTCCGAGGATTCCAACTGCAGTGCTTGGAAAATGGAAACTGAAAAGCAAGACTACAGAAGGCATTTATTTACACCAAGTCTGAGGTCGAAGTACAATGAGGACAGCAGGAAAGGGCAGAACACTTTGTCTTTAACAATTTCCTTGGAAGTATTTTGTTTATTATTTTACTACTAGCATTGTCTTAATTATTTATACTTCCTGTTATCATTTACAAATCACACAAAGATGCATCTTCAAAACCACATATTCCTGCTCTAAAATTCTCATTAAATGCATACAGCTCATATTTTTATCCTAAACTGCAAATTCCATGGTGGATAATTTTTATGTTATTTTTAAAAATAAAAGAGAGAAGAGAAAAAAAGAAAATGGAAGGCTGGCTTACACAGATACTTTATTTCACAGAAAAGGCAATCTGCTTCTTTTTCATCCTATGACCAGTTTCAGCTGCACAGGAATTTTGATTTGACAGATTTCTTAAGACAGTTCTGGTTGACCAAACTGAATGATTTGTGGGTATGTCTTACTTCTTGACAAGACTGTCCTTTATATAACTTCCTTACAAAAGGCACATCTCAGGTATATGAATTTGAATTTTGTTAAATATGTCTTAACATAGCTTTTTCCACTACATACTTTTTGGTCTCACAATCTAAATGTATGTTATTTTGAACACAACTTTACTGTTACAACTAAGACACTTTCTGGCTAATAATATCCTATTTTAATACATAATGTATTTTCTAATATGTTTAGTTACTGGGAAATGTTGTGCATAGCATGACAATCCTGGTTTCTTCAGCTGGGTTATTTATGGCTTTGTTGTACACATGTGTTGTACATTCATAAGTACTTAGGGTTATTCCTTATATGTCACTATATACATGTGTTGCACATTCATAAATACTTAGAGACACTCCTTATATGTCACTATATTTGTACTCATCTATATTCGGACCATCACTTTACATTTCCTACAAGACTCTGACTAGATTTGTCTGCTTATGCTGATATTATATTTTGCCATCTTCCAACATACAGCTCTTGCAGATTTTGTTTCTAAGTGATTTTTTTCCTCCATGCCTTCTGACAATCAGTGCCCCCATTGGTCTTCATTCCATTCATTTCCCTTCCTCTTGGGGAGTCCTCCATGTGTAGGTAAGAGTGTCCTGGATGGGGGCTGTAATATAGGTAACCTTGGAGAAGTTTGTAGGTTCATTCACACCTAATGATGTAAGCATTACACCTCAGCCTTACTATGACTGCTATGTGGACCACTGTCCATGAAGGTGTACTCTACACTCCTCCCACATGTGGGTTCTCTCACCCACACTCTAACAAGGACTTCCTTTACCACCTTATTTATCCACGTTCACATTTCTGTTTACTGGCCACAACTTTATCAGTTGTTATTCTCCAATTGCATGTGGTGAAGCAGCAAAATGGATCTACTTTCTCTCCTCAGGGTAGACAAGCCAACACTAGATGGTCACCCCCACTCCTACCACCACTTAGCTCTTCCGATGGTTGAGCTACTTATTATTCCAGTTCAGCTTGTCAGGGTTATAGTTAATACTTCATCCCTCTATATCCACAGCAATGCTCCAGCTATTCCAAATGTCACTGCTCTGTTAGATTCAGCCAAGACCATCAACATCTTTGCCACTTTCCTTCATACAGCCCTTACAGTCTTCAATATTCCATGAGATTTATAAGTGGAAGGAAAAACTCAGATCTGCCACTATGGTATGTCTGAGATCCTTATGGTCTAACCTTTTTTTTGTTTTTCTTTTATGGTAGCTGGCTTGAAAGCTCATAAATGTTGCATTTCCCTTGCTATGTTTGATCCAAAAGAACACTTTTAAATGATTTGTTCATACCAACAACAGAACAATGAACAGCATTTTTTGGTACAGAAATAGCAACTAGTAAAAACTAAAACAAAGCATTAACTCACACACACACACACACACACACACACACACACACACACACACACACACTCACACACAAACATTTTCCATAGAAAGTGTACAAACGAATGGTGGATGGGGCCCTATCACAACTTTGACAGGAAATGAGAAAAAAACAAAGGTAAACTATACTGTAGCTGTAAAAACGGAACTATTTGACTTTAGAACAGAAGAAAATGTCAAGAAATTCTGATTCAAAACCTCACAAAACTGAAAAGCATACAGAGCCACTGAAAGTGACCGGCTTCAAACTGTGGCTGAAAAGATCTAGAGGTTGTGACCTAGTCTGTATAGAGAATCATGGGACAGGGGAGGGTCTTCAGTAACACTGGAAAGTTTACTGGCTGAGCTGACTTTATTTTCTTGGTCTAAGTCCTGAAAGTGAAGGAGTTGCAAATCACGCATCAAATCTGTTGTTACAACTAAGTACCTTACACATAGCTGAACTACAGCACGCCCTTCACATATAATGAGATTCATTAACACGGACTATTCTGGAATCTCCTTATTTTCTAGTGGTGTTAGCACTGAGTTTGGGGTAGCAAGGTTCTACTACAGTTAGCAGATGCTGCAGTGAATTGCACACATATGCCATTAGACGTCCAGAATAAAGGGAATATGCTTGCTGTATCTCAAAGCTTTAGGCATCACACCTATTGTCAGAGTTTTGGGGTGGTGCTCATCTGAATAAGATACAAACTCTTAACTGCAGACATCTGGCATCCATGCAGAGTTTTACTGCCAGCCAGTTGTTTTACGAATGTATTGTAGCATAAATCCTTGTTTATAGAAAGCTTTGCAGTTACATACAACAGTACCCTTATCCACCATTCTGTTCTTTTACTGCTGTCTTACTAACAAAGAGTGATACATATCTGGAATATACATTTCATCTGTGTCTGCATTAAGTTGGATGTTCCAGGTAGTGGACTGCCAAGAGATATTTGCATACATTAAGCTGTCCGGCATTGTCAGTATCTCAGCACAGTCTGACTTTCACAGGTTCATAGGAGGTTACTAGGATAACGGCACTAGAGCCCTTACAAATCTAGCCATATTTATCCTGAGCTGCCCCAGCCATCGGGAGTTAGTTGAGTGAAGTTCACAGAGGTAAGGGTCTATGGTAATTAATACCGACTTCCTCTGTCCAGGAGGGACATGGGCACCACCCCAAGAGTGAATCTGTGGTCACCCATCCCTTGATCGAGGCTGGATTTCAGAGGGTAAGGGAGTGGCTCTGTTGCACATGAATTGGAAACTTGTTCCAGAGAAGTGGCAGTCTCTGGGAGATGTATCCAATCTCCAGCATGACCTGTTCATGTCAGAGGCTAGGTTAAGATCCCTAGAGCGAGTGACCCTCCTGCAATTTGATTTATGAATGTGTAGCATTTTCATCAGGGTCGGGTCAGAGGCTGCCCTGTAAGCCAGGCACAGGCCACCCCTGAGGAGCCTGAAGGAGAGAGAATACAGTGACAGGGCTTTCATTCTTTCCACATAAGACTTGTTTTGTGTACCCTGTAATTTCTTGGTGAAAAACCTCTGTGGTCTCTCCAACTGTTGCAGATGTCTGTGAGGTACATACAAAAGGGAGCATTGTACTCAATTCTTGGTCTAATGAGGACCACGTACAATGGAATTATAACATTCTTAGATCTAGATGTGATGCCTTTACTTACAAATGTGCCACATAGAAGGATACCTTACTACTGTGGATATGTGGTGGTCAAAGTTCAGATTGCTGTCAACCTGAGTATCCAGATCACGTACCTCTGGGTCTAGACTTGGGGGGATGCTGTCTATAATGTAATTAGCAGGGATGTCAGCTTTCCCAAAGGGAATAATAATGCATTTTTTTGCATTTAGCTTTAATTCCTGGCTTTAGCATCAGTCATTTGTCTGCATTAACCCTGTCTGCAGTATATTAACATCATTGGCGGACTCAATGATCGCTCCCAGTTTGCAATTTTTAATGAACTTAGTCAGCCATAGGCTGTCCAAGTTTGCCTGGAGTTCTGAGAAATAAATTCCGAACAGTAAGAGGCCCAGCACAGAACCCTGTGGTACACCACTGGTTACTGGACTTTTGCTAGAGGGGACATCATCCACTTTGACAGTATTGTGCCCTGTCGGTGAGGCAGTTAGCTATCTATCTGGTAAAGTAGGAGTTAATTCCAAATTGGGAGAGTTTCTCTATAACACCAGCATGGGAGACTATGTCCAGGACCTTGGTGACTTTCTCAAAGAAGTCAACCATGTTTATTAGGCATGATAGTACTTTAACGAATCTGAACTGGGCTAGGTTCAGAGTTTGGAGATTACCTATGTCCTTGTTATTATTAATGATTCCACAATGACTCCAAGATGAGGCTAGTCAACCTTATAGGTCTATAATTCCCAGAGTCGGTTGATGCTCCCCCTTTGTGCAGAGGGATTACTATTACTGTCCTCCATTCTGTTGGAACATAACCAGCTTGCATGCTGCGATTAAACAGGGAAGCAAATGGGTCTGCTAGGTCATGTTTTATGTTGTTTAAAAGATATCCTGGGATGTTTTCTGGTCCCACTGATGCTGTGATTTTGGCCTTGGAGAGTGCTGAGATTACCTGCTCTCTTCAGATAACAGGCTGAGGACTGGTGATAGGTATACTTTGGGGGATAACTGGAGGGGACAGGGGGTGAAGTCTGCTCCAAATCTGTCAGCTAGCAGGTTGGCTATTACCTCTGGTTGAGTACGGGTGGTGTCATCTACAACTAGTTCAGTGTACAGCTGACTATTCTCTTTTAGATTTTGGAAGTAGTTAAAGAATGCCTTGTTTTTATCCTTAAGTAGGGAGGCTATTTTTTCTTTGTAATTAGCTTTGGAGGACTTGACAAACTCTCTAATTTGTTTGTTTAAGCAAGAGAAGGATTTCTTCCTCTGTTGAGCACCCTCTTTTTCTTGGTCATTAGTTTCTTTCCTTTGTTGTATAGCCTTTTTATACTAGGGGTCCTCCTCAGTGGCTTGTTTTTTTTAGCAAGACTTGGTTTCAATCCAGTGAGGTACAGCCAATTCTATACAACTACTTAAAGTGGTTATACAGGGCATTGGTGTACACCTCTGCATATGCATCCATGTTATCTGCATTTGAAGGGGCTTTAAAACTTCTCATATCATCACTTAGGAGGAGGTAATTTGTCCTTGAAAAATTCTTAAGCATTTTTCAACTTGATGTGGTATCTGGTCTTATAATTATATCGAACATTGATTTATGATCCGATATTACCAGGGTGGACACCACACGGGGGGGGGGGGGTTGAGATGATCTCCCATGTTACCTTATTAGTGAGCACTATGTCCAGGACATTTGAGCCTCTTGTGGGTGTGCTGACTACCTGTTACACAGCATTTGCACTGACAAAAGTCCAAGAACTTCTGAGCCAGCATTTCCGTGATCGTGTACGTTTCCCAGTCCATGGTAGGATAGTTAAAATCACCCATGAGTAAGGTGCTGGACTGTATGGCAAGTGACTCCAGTAAGTCCAGGTATGTGGTATGCTCTTCCTGTTTCATGGTGGGAGACCAATTGCTAGCTATGATGTGGTAGGGGGATTTGCATTTAGTTAACTGGACATGGAGTAGCTCAAGAGAGAAATCCTGTTTGACCAGTCTCGAGGTGTACTTATCCTTAATGAAGATGGATACACCTCCTCCTGTGGTCCTTTCACAATCAGTTTGTGGTCTGAACATATGGAAAGCATTGTAACCCTGCACGGCTGGGGTGCTTTCCATGCCTTGAAACATGTCTCGGTGCAATTAACTACTTAAGCAGCAGACAGTACAGTTTTTTTTTTGAAACTGCTAAAGTACAGTCACAGTATACAAGAGAAGTGCAAAAAAATACCTATTGCCACTAGATCCCAGCCCTACTAATGTAAAAGCACAGTAAAAGAGTGTCCAGATTGAACTACTACCACAAACAAACTTAAAAGATATGAAATACTACCACAAACAAACTTAAAGATACAGATACAGCAGTGTACTTTAAACAGCTTATAAAAATGTGATTATTCAATAAAAGTACTTCACTTTGTATAAATGAGCCAAGAGCCACTCAATTATGCAGAATTTATAAAGGCACTAAAAACAAGATATGCTGATTAATAAGCCCTGCAGCCAATAAAGTACATGCAGAGATCGCAAGTGTTTCCCCAACCTAAACAGACCAAGCTACCTCCCAGTGCACTAGATGGAAAAATCTACTGACCTCAATATAAAATCAAGTGCTTGCTAAAGTGTAAAAGTGCATTACTTTATATCCAAACAGCTAGCTAGATCAAAAATTCAGAACAAGTAAATCGGAAGAACAGACAATGAGAGGCAAAATGCACTTTTTCAATACAAGCACAAGAAAAGGCAAATAAATAATTCAAGATATCAACAACAGTGTAGAAAGGGAGGATCTTACTAAGCTCAGTTTACAGTAGGGGGGCAGCTTAAAATCACCAGGTGTAAAAAAAACACATCAGCGAAGGAGAGGGTTGGTGGGAAAAACTAACAGGGAATCACCAGCAGTGCCTTTAGTCTATGCAGGATTGAAATCTTTTTCAAGAGATGACAAAATCTCAGAAATTCACTGTGTATTTATGTATCACTCAAGAAACAATTTAACCAATGAAGTTCTTCTTTTGGCTTTTCCCAGTTAGGGTTCACCACAGTGGAACTCTGGTCCGCTAATGATTGACAGTAGATTTTTACGGTGCCTAGGTGCCAGCTCGACGCCCAACCTTCAACAAAGGCACGCCCATTCACGCATGTCTTTCGAACGCCACTCGACTGCGGAGAGGACATGCAGACTCCACAGAGAAGCATGCGAAATGAGCGGCCTAGATAATTTAAGTGTCTATCTCTCACACAGAACAAAAACACCAGGTTAAACAGATTTCTTAAAAAGAAAACAAAATGGAGCAGGTAAAACAGAAAGCAGCTCTATCACTCACAGATAAAAAAAAATATAGGTTTACTTTCTTCACCCAGCAAGGAATCATCAGCAGTGCTTTAGTTTATGGAGGCTTGAAATCTTTTCACAGAAAGACTTTCCCAGCATTATGGCTCAACAACAGTGCTCCAGTATTCTGGATCCAGCCTTACATCATGGAAGACGTTAACAATTTGTGTATTCACTGATCTAGCAGTTGATTCCTTTCATTTACACAGACAAAAAACTGTAGTGATTGAAATTATAAGAATTGTTACCAATTAAAGAGGATGCTTCGACTTTACTTCCCACAGTAAAAAAACTTTATTTTCCTTTTTACTTCTGCACGTAAGATAGTCCATAAACTTTAAATCATAATAAAAAATAAAAAAAATAAATAAATAAAAAACAGCAAGGACATAATCAAAGTTAAACATCCCAGTGGTTGGAAAGAAGTTAATATTACCTCTCAAGCTACGCTCGCAACCTAATTTTTATGTTACCTAACAACCACTCAACCCTAACTATGCAGTTACGTTAGGGTGTTCATCTACTGTCCCTTATGTTAATAAAAGTGAATATAACCCTCCACCCATCCTTAAAGGGCAGCAAAACATTTTAGTAAGATTAACTGCCTACCACTGATAAATAATGTTGACTCCTGTTTTTTTTTTCTTCTTTTTCATGTGATAAATTTTCAGTTATCTCGTATGAAACTGGTTATTACACTGTCAGTTTAGCCATTTTTAACATTTCTGTAAATCTCCAGTAAACAAACTGTGTACAAAATTAGCAGCCACAGTGTACCAGACAATGAATAACTAAAAGCTTGTATTGTTTCTAGTCTCTCCACTCATGCCATTTGTTTACAATTACACTGTCATTACCAGTCCTTGCAAGGTCTTTAAATAAAACTCTGATGTCTCTAGTTTTAGAATTTGCTGACACAACATTTGTTTAACTGAATTACATATACAGGAAACTAAAAACAGTCTGAGATGCTTCTGCATTTCCTTAGGACTTTTACTGGAATGATATGACTGTAATAAATGAGAATATTTCAAACAAACAGAGGAACTAGAGTTTTTTTTTAAATGATGTATTTTTTTAGTATAGGCTAGTCTAGCACCACAATTATATCAATATAATTAGAGCACGCCATGCAAGCAAAACCATAAAAAAATGTCACAAATACTGAAACACATGTGCTAACACAGAACTTCTTCTGAATATTTCCTCTCAGAATGTACAAAGCCCCACACATGAAAGCAATAAACAAAAGTTAAAAAGTCATTACACTTCAAAATAGCTCTGCTAAGATGTTACAGAACAAGGTGTTTGCCGATTTATATTTTTCTGTGTACCTTTTCTCACCATGCCTGTGACCCTTGGGCCCCCCTCTATCAGTCCAGTGCATAGCCTCCCCTGTCCTGGGTATTTCCAGTAATGATAAGAGTGGGCTCCTGCCAAACCAGTGTTTATACCATTTCTCAGATTCTCGTAATGAGCCATTTGTTTTGGCCCTAATTTTGCATCTAGCAGGTGCTGTGCACATCCACATCACAGCAAAGGTGTCCTGCACCCTCCTCCTATGAATGCATGCTTCCACATATATACATACCCATGTCCTATGCATGCATGCTTCCACATATGTACATACCCATGTCCTATGCATGCTTCCACATATGTACATACCCATGTCCTATGCATGCATGCATGCTTCCACACATATACACACCCATGTCCTACGCATGCATGCATGCTTCCACATATACACATACTGATGTCCTATACATGATGCTTCCACATATATACATACCTATGAGAGTTACCATCAATAGCCTGGCATTGTTAAGCACATGTCCCCTGTTCCTACGGCCACTGATAAAGTGCAAGACTCCACCTGCATGGGAACAAGTTGGCCTGAATATGCCATCATTTCTCTCAACCTAGGATGGGCAAGCTACAAAATGCCACCAATGCCCACCTTCTCGTTTCCATCTCTTTTAGCAATTTAGCTGCTTTACAAAATGAGGTCTTATGCATAGCAGTGAGGACTCTCTGCCAAAAAGTAGTGTATGTTTGCCAGTTTTAGCCATTTACCACACCTTCTCAAAAGCCTCTTCCCTCACAGTTCAATGTGATGTCTTTCTTTTCATCAGCCCAACACAATACTCACACACACAACATCTTACTGGTCTTTAGCCTTAATTTATAATGTGCCTTTACTGAAATAGCAGGATGCCAACTGCAGTAAGCTTCCAGAGGACAGAAAGGCAAGCAAACTGAGTCTTAAGTTAAGATTAAGACAACATACACTTCGATAGTGGTGGGGCTATGGGATCTCTCAAAGTTGCAGGCTTTCTCTAGCATCTACTGCAAAACCTCTCAGAGCTTCAAACTGTAATAAAATACCAGCCTTGAAGGCAACCGGTTGAAAAATCTAAAGAACAATAAAATATACAGCAAACAAAAATGTTTTCACAAACAAAATGCAAATTATGACTCAATCAGTACTTATATAGATATGCTTCCTCGAGGGAAATACGTACAGTCACTGAAAAGATGACATAATAAACAAATAAAACAGACTGCTTTATAGGTCTGAGAGGCACATCTGCCTTTCCAGCATGATCTGTTAATGCCACAGTCTAGGTTGAGATCCCTAGAGCAAGTGACTCTTGAGTCATTTGACCTGCAGATGAGAAGCATTTCCATTAGTGCAGGGATAGAGATTGTTTTATAGGCCAGGCACAATTCACTTCTCAGCAGCCTGTAAGATATAGAGTAAAGTGGCAGGGCTTTCAGCCTGTCCACATAGGTCATGGTTTGCAGTCCCTGTATTTTCTTAGTGAGACACCTCGAAGGTCTCTCCAGCTGCTGCAGACATCTGGTGAGGTACATGCAAAAGGGTGCATTATACTCTATTAGTGGTCTAATGATGGTGTGATGAGGGTCAAGTACAGTGGAGTAATAACATCCCTTGACCTGGATGCTATGTCCTTGCTTATGAGGTATACTATGTAGAAGGCTTTCCTTATCACTGTGGAAACTTGGTGGTCAAAGTTTAGATTGCTATCAACCTGTGTTCCCAAGTCTCACACCACTGGATTAGAACTGGGGGGGTGATGTCAATATTGTAATTTGTAGGGAATTCTGTTTATCCAAATGGAACAATAATGCATTTTTTTTGCATTTAGTTTTAGACCACGGTTTTGTCACCAATCATTTGTTTGTGTTAGTCCTTGTAATATGTT